>NW_020188126.1:1473085-1473266 GCF_900000015.1 Plasmopara halstedii
GCCGATATTGTACGTTGCTAGCTCCGCGTTCACGATGATTTACGCCGCGTCAAGCTCCTCGATTGTCGTCCTTTTGCTTGGTCCAGCATCGTTCCAACGTATGCCCCAATATACTGCAATAAATGCACTGGCGGGACTCTTTTTCGGCACTGAACGCCTTAGCCGCGTCTTCAGTCTTCAC
>NW_020188126.1:1473276-1473374 GCF_900000015.1 Plasmopara halstedii
TAGCCTGGTGACAAAGTCGACTTTCGAAGATACTCGAATACAGACTGGGTAGGCGATCATACGGATCGCAAGTCAACTTCTGGTTATGCTTTCGTGTT
>NW_020188126.1:1473384-1473546 GCF_900000015.1 Plasmopara halstedii
ATGCCGACTCCTCCTGCGAATGCGTTCGTTGATGTCGTTTATTGCCAGACCTAACAGGTCCTTTAAAACAACTGCGCTGAACAAATCGCTTCGCATCACGAGTTTCCGTGGCGTCCTCTAGCGACTGCGTACGAAAATGTCGTTTAGTACTTAAACCGTCAT
>NW_020188126.1:1473556-1473880 GCF_900000015.1 Plasmopara halstedii
AAAGACATGGTCGTTGGGCTCATAACCTGTTGAATTCGTAAGCCAGGGCTGAAGAAGAGAGCTGAAGAGTCTTTGCTGAAGGCAAAGACACTTGAGGGGAAGGAGGGAAAATTCGGAAGTGATTTATTTATCTGGGTTTACATACCGTAATTACCTTTAACCGCAAAAAAGTAAAATCTATGTTAAACCGCGGTTCGGATTGGACCGGGTTGGGTTGTGTACCTTACCTGAAACCCATAACACTCAATAAACAGCATTGCGATACAGCACGCCGGCCATAGTCTTGTCGTGCTTGCATCCACCTTCACACATGGACTTGGTCAA
>NW_020188126.1:1473890-1474369 GCF_900000015.1 Plasmopara halstedii
GGGCGACACGCACACGTCTCTTGGTGGAGCTTCGTCTAGTCATGAACCCACCTTTGCTAAGAGACAAAAGCGCTATTGGCGAGCGCACTGGACCGAGACAGTCAACGTGCTGGACATTGGAATATCCGAGTTGGTAGACACCAACGGTGTATCGGAAGGAGTCCTGAGCGTGGCTTGCGGGCTGATCGTGGAGTGGCACGTAACTGACTGAGCGCTGCTCAAGTTTCGGAGCAGCCGCTGCATGTCATGCGTGACATGGTCGGCCAAGGACCGAGGCATCGAGGGCGAGGCCTCCGTGATGCACGTGAAGTCGCACGTTAACCACTGAGCACTGCTCTCGTTGTGAAGCAGTCGCTGCATGCCATTGATGGCATGGTCGGACAGAGGCTGAGGTATCATGGGCACGGTCCTTCAGATGCTTGTGGAGTGGCACGTTATCCACTGGACGAAGACTGCGGGGTTAGCAGCTCTTCGTCGGA
>NW_020188126.1:1474379-1474540 GCF_900000015.1 Plasmopara halstedii
AACCTCTCTACAGAGGCGACGGCGACGCCGTATGCTGGCTACAAGACGCCGAACGTCGATCCCGATCTAGGGTGTGTCTACCGTAGACGATGGTTTGCAAATATATACCCTCGTCAACGGTATGACGGGGGAGGAAGATGGCGACGTCCGCCTCGAGGCTA
>NW_020188126.1:1474550-1474711 GCF_900000015.1 Plasmopara halstedii
TGGCGCAGAATGCGCGGTTGTGTGACATCATGACTGTTCGCCTAGCGACGGGGACGCGTGTTACGGTCCCAAAGATCCCTGTGGACCTCTGAGTCACATTTAATGACTTTGATAGCGTGGAACGCTGTCTAGTCTTAGACTTGGATGCAAGGTATGACCTC
>NW_020188126.1:1476416-1476500 GCF_900000015.1 Plasmopara halstedii
CACTTCTGGGTTCGAGAGGTAGAGCCCGCGATGGACGCGGCTCTAATCTCGACCGAGCAACTTCGAGTTGCTTTTGCACTCTCC
>NW_020188126.1:1476510-1477092 GCF_900000015.1 Plasmopara halstedii
GCTGCAACAACGGGTGCGAATTGTGCTAAACGTTGGCGCGAAGTAGTGCAGCTTGCAGGGC
This sequence comes from Plasmopara halstedii, assembly GCF_900000015.1. Classification (NCBI taxonomy): domain Eukaryota; phylum Oomycota; class Peronosporomycetes; order Peronosporales; family Peronosporaceae; genus Plasmopara; species Plasmopara halstedii. Next base: position 1,476,572 of record NW_020188126.1, read on the forward strand.
GACGGGGTCACTTGGGGAATAGGATGGAAGCTTGGGCAGGGTCGACCAGACAAACCACGAAAACTGCCACCACGGAGGAATGTTTTTGAAAGGGATAAGCTTCGTACGTCTGAAGAAGAGGCACGAGAGGAAGTCAAACGTCGAGAGCTGTAATTCGGCAGGAAGTGTGTAGGCAGGAAGTGCCGTTGTAATAGCCTTCCAAAGTTCATGCATCTCCATCCAAAATAACTGCTGAAGTAGTAAATCCAGTTGTTTCTTGATGGTGTCGGTTAGGCGCGGCATTTGGAGGCCACCCCGATTGAATGAGACGTGACAGACGCTTGCTTTGGCAAGTTTAACAAAACGTCGACTAGAATCACTCCGACTCGTAAGTAGATATCTCTCGAGGATGTATTGCAAACGCTGAATCATAATGTCAGGTAGAGTAAAGTGCGGGGTAAAGTGCCACAGAATTGAGAGAACTATCGCATATAGAATGAGAAGACGTCCGCGAAAGGTGCGTGCACGCTTCCCCCAGTGAG
>NW_020188126.1:1487880-1489441 GCF_900000015.1 Plasmopara halstedii
TTGAGCTGAGATGCCCTTACAAGCTCTCTCTTCTGCTGCGGCTGCTACCGCTGATTATGTGGAGCCTCCTGCCAAGCAATCTAGCTCTGGTTCGGGTGGATGTGCTTCCCGTAGTAATCCCAACGAATCAGCATTCTTGTCGATTTTCCAACACTCGCGACCGCTCGATTGGTTTTAAGTTCACGATGTTGCTGAGTCGACGACGCCAAGGGGTTCGACTTTTGACCCTCATGCCGAAGTTGTGGCTCTGAAGCCATATATGGATAAGCCTGCGTTACATCCTGGTTGGAAGTCGCGTCGTCCCGATGATAGGGCCTAAGGTACCCTACGTAGAACGTTGGAGGTGACTTAGCCAGCTTGGCAGGTTGATAGTACAGGAATTTCCGTGGCATGACACTACTCAAAATGGACTGATGAAGCGAGGTAATAGCTTCGAGCTTCTCAAGCTTAAGACCGCATCGACTGATCAGTTCTTAGTGCTACTTGGTACTAAGAACTGATATGTACTACTTGGTACATAATCCCCAGCAGAAAAAGACATTTTGCCCTGACGACCTCATTTCAGTCGTCCAGCGTATTTGCGCTACTGTAATATTGATCGTCGTCACGAATATCTCGACCGACGTGGCGGTACCACCATAGAAAGCTCAAGTGACGACTCGAGTCGCGTATTTTCACGCTATCGGACCAAAAGCAAGTGCTGGAAAAGACCCCAAAGTCTCATGTACGTATCGTACACCCAGCAATGCGATCTGGATTCCGTACAGACAATCGACATTTGATTCTGGACATGGGTTCGCGCGACCAAATCCTTGGATGTCCACCGTTTGCAAATTGCGAATACCGCTGCAGGCTTGATAACGATACGTGATTTGCGCTTTCAGTTTGTTCATTAGTCACATCCACGACGAGAGGGAGAGAGATACGAGGAAGGGATGGATTTCCTAAGCAGGATCCGTCTTTGGACCCGAAACGAACGCGAAAATATTATCGGAGACAGTCGCGACGAATACAACGACGAGGTTTCCACGTATTTTAGTTCGCTGGATAGTCCAGCCATGTCACCAGAGCTCCTTCCGATTGCGAACGTCCCTTTCCACCACCACGTTCTTGACATAATATCGATTGAAAAGAAGGGGGGTTGTCCGAAGAACCCCAGGCAAGTTTCCATGACGCCAAGCGAGATCGCGGACTTTGCAGACGACCCGTCGAGTATTCATTACGCGATGTCGCGCCCTCGACACCCAATCGAACCCCTCGATCACCTGCTGTTTCGCTCTTCACCATTTTTTGTTCACCACAGAAAAGAGTTTCTCCGCTTTCGTCAACCTCTATCCCAAATCAGACAAAGACTGTGGAGCAGCCACAGAAGAAACGGCTGCAATCGCGAATCATATTCGGCAATTGGGCATGGGCGTAGAACCTCAAACAGATAATCCCAGTTGACACGATCATAGACCTTTGCAAAATCCAAGAAGAGGGCGTATCCAGGCTGGCCTCGATAGCGTAATGTTTCTTGTAGGTCGTGAAGAAAGCGAACATGGTGATGAAGGGAGCGCCA
>NW_020188126.1:1491030-1491137 GCF_900000015.1 Plasmopara halstedii
ACGACGCAAATCATCAGTAGTAACAGCACGTTCCTCGGCACGAGTAGGAACGAGATCCTCTGATTCAATCGGTTCTGCCAGCTCCCGCTCAAGGAGCGATTGCTGCA
>NW_020188126.1:1491147-1491296 GCF_900000015.1 Plasmopara halstedii
AAAATGGACCCCGCTGCCCAGGCAGTACCCAGTGAGGTTGCTTCAGGACGCAGCACACTGCTTTCCCAGGGAAGTCACTCTGAGTCGCTTATAGCGCGCGAATGTGGTCGACACAGGGATTAGTTAGTGCCATGCTCTCCACGTGAGAC
>NW_020188126.1:1491862-1491955 GCF_900000015.1 Plasmopara halstedii
CCCACCTGATGAAATCATGCAGCGCAAGCTTCTCGACTCGATCGTGCACTGCTTGACGCACCGATAACAGCTGCCGACCTGGCAAACGCGATT
>NW_020188126.1:1494405-1494522 GCF_900000015.1 Plasmopara halstedii
CCCGGCAAAGTTTGGGAGAAGTGGAAGATGAACATCAAAACACAGCTGCAAGATGTGCGGAAGAAGCTTCGGATGCAAGACACGCAAGCTGTTGAGGACGCCTGCAACGCACTTGAC
>NW_020188126.1:1494601-1499666 GCF_900000015.1 Plasmopara halstedii
AGAGCCATTTGCATGCGACCCAGCCAACTTTTAATAGGTTGCTAGTCTAGCTTAAGAAATAAAATTACACTTTGCATTTTCAATATTTTGTACATTCAAATGAGATTGTTTTATGATGGAGCGCGTTCTTTGTGGATTCTAATGACATGGAAGCATCATTGCTGATCAAAATATTAACTTTGATATAACATGAAAAGTAACGATTGAGTAACAAGACACCTCAACTTAAGTAGACATTAGTGTTGTTTACATATCTAAGCAATAGAATCGACTTGACATTTTTACCGACCGCATTCACATTTACGTGTCCTCGTGGCGAAGACACTGGCAGCAGCAAGAAGAAGCACAGCCACGCTACAGAATCAGTCGACACCGAAGTAGGCACCGGTTTTTCTAACTTGTTGCCCTGCCACCGAGAGTGACGTCATTGTAATTAGTGTTCCGTCAGGAAACATTTGTCCAGCAAGCCATGTCCCCAGCCCGGGCACCAACGAATAGTGCACACAGCAAAATCTCACTGAATACGAATAAGGTCAATGGTATTGACGCTATTTAGGAGTCCATCATCTACTCATGTCACCACCAATTGGAGCTTTCTCTTGTAATTTACGACCAACTACAAGATGATCGGAAAACGGACTTGCAGTGCGATCAACTTTGCCAACCGAAGCCCCTCATGGGAGCTGCGACGAGCAACTACTTTGACGTGCTCAGCATAGAATTTAACTGCTGCTTGACCGCTCCCGGTAGATAGTACGATCTACACTTCCAGATTGTGTCTTTGCAAGGTAAAGTCTCCAGCCGAGCTCAGTGAGTTGAAGGAAGTTTCTCTAAGTATCACACCCCAGCGCTATGATGATCGAGAATCCAGCGCTTCGTCCAAGAGATTGTCGCGACAAAGGAGACGACGTAAGAAACCGCCGAATTCCAGCTCCCACCCGATCCTGCGGTTGCCGACTCCAGGTTCAAGGTGTCGCAGAGGGTACCAATAACGCAGACACGGTGATGTACTTCGTCATATCTAGCATATATCATTTGCCCCTTCAAGAGACGACCTCTATCAGCTCGTATGTCATCGGGGTAGTGTGTTTGTATCTAATTCTGAAAAGTCGACCACGTTCGCAAACATGCGGGGCAGATAGATTGGAGACAAGAAAGTTCCGAAAAATAGAGGGACTGTCCCGTGTGTGGCTCAGTGGTGGAAGCTGTCATCTGACAGCACAATGCTGTTGCGAGTATCCGATTCTAGAATGACATTGGATGTGTCATATAATTGGTAGGTTGATAGCGAGGATTCCTGCACATAATCATAGTCTGCTGCGCCCCAACTTGCACTTGGCGCTTGTGGTACAAGCTTGGCGAGATTTGCTTCCGACTATAAGAAGACGTTCAGTGGCGGGCTGCTTACTGGACGATCTTGCAGTCCTTTGAGCCGGAGATGGCTTCTACCCGGACGTTGCAAGCGTGTTCCGGCTGCAGAAGAAGGGCAACCTGCTTACACTAGTGACTGATCATCTAGTCCGAGTTTGTAAAAGTGACTTAAACGGTGGACACGGCCAAGAAGATCACGTGCCAAAATGCAGACTGCTGACAATTAACAAAAGGAGGATGGCTGAAAATTCATCCCAGGCGGGTAATACCAAACGATCGATAGCCAACGCGATCGAGGTGGAATCTGTTGATGACATTATGGTCATGTGATGTGACGGTTTCGAAGAAAACGAATTGCGGCTTGTGTAGGTGCAACTTGTGCTCAAAACACAAGAAACACGTTTTTTGTTTTTCAACGTTGACGCTGGCTGTTACTCTCCATCACGTCAAGTATCTACAGGCGCTGTCACACACGCATATCGGAATTCCAGTGCCGGACTGAGCAATTCGTCACAAAATCGAGCCGGTGTGCCATCTTGAGGATAGTGAGCATCTTCTCTGAGTGCGGCTCTCGGGTGTTCTTTGTTGCTGCCGATCCAGAAAGAGGAGTGTGTCCCACTCCTGGCGCAGTAGACGGCGCTGCCACTTCAAATGTTGGTGATGGCCGCGGAAAATATTCGTGCCGCTTCCTGTCGCGATGCATTCTGACATGGGCTGTTGGTCCGGTGTTTCACAGTATCACTGCCATAAAGATTTGAGCAATTTTCCTTGTAAACTAGAGAACATCGTCTGGAGATGATGCTATCGTAGATTAGTTCACGGTCACACTGGAGCAAGGTAAAGCTCCGACATCTGTATTATGTTATTGACATGACCGAATTTCTTGCGTTGCTGTGCACCAGCAAAAATGTCAGTGTAAAGTCAAAGTATCACTTTTCAAATAGAGCGTCTGAGTGTCGCCATACATGAGAAATCCACATTAGACAATGGATGAAAAACAAAGAATTTACAGTCGCAGATCAATCTCGACATCATGGTGTTTCAGTGCAAATGAGCACCAATGGCGATATCTCGGCAGAAATTAAAAGATTGTTCGGAAGGATCGTTCTTGGTTTATCATTTGCTAGAAAACCTCTGTTGAAGTGGCGTTGGCGAATGCTCGCTATGCTCATCCGGTAACGACCTGATGAAGGGATATTTTATATTTCAATGTGCATCGAACTGCCCAAGCCGTGAACATTTCGCATTGGTTTTTTAAGCAAATATTGCAGAATGCAAGTGAATTGGTTGGGGCACACAGACGCTCACGATCAACCTAATTACCTGTAGATATCGGCACGGTAAAAGGAGGGTACAAGAGAGGAGGTAGTTTTGGTCCGATCACTTCGTAAATCTACCATGGGTATTTGCTTTCCAGCAATCAACTCTATGATACAGATCAACAATTATTCAGTACTTTCAATCTCCACGCGCCCACGATGATGTCGGCTCAATGTTAATATCTACTTTTATTGAAAATTTGTGATGCCAATGACGGTGGTGATGTTCCAACGAACTAACTTGAGGCCGTCAGGAAAATTCACTTCGCTGAGTGGATTTTCAACAGCAAGGCATCACACTTGTAAAATAAATTTGTTATTGCAGACGCAAAGAGCGAGATGATCGTAGCAAATAGCTAGAGGCTCCGAGTGGTCAGAACAAGATCAGCGTAAAAGGATTGATGGAAAGCGCATACGAATTGTAGGGATCCTCCCCTATCTGAACTTGAACGCCGAATTCTATTAGTCAGGAAATAATTGAAGACGACGTAAGTTACGAAGCAAAAGCTCGCTCGGTTTAATTTTGGGAACGACTTGGACGAACCTTACGTGATAAAAGGTCGACAAAGTCTACATAATGGGTTGTCAGCAAGCAAGGTGTCAATATTAATTGCGTACTCTGTGGCATGCTCTCACGAATCATTTGAGGGTAAATGCGTGAGCAAAGCTACAACGCGCCTCTACTTGTCGGACTGTCGCGAGCAAGACGATTATGGCCATATGCGAAGCATAAGCATACGGCAGCACACTTCTCGTCTATTTGGAAGACATGTTATTTAAGTGGCGCACTAGAGCGTGATAGGGCCCACGAAGTCGAAGTTTCAAAAGGGAGCAAAATACGTGCTCGCTTTCGTGGACATATTCGCAAAATGTCGGGACAGAGTGAAATGTATAGACGTTCAAGTTAATGTACTAGATGCAGTAAAGTGAAGGAACTGTATATAAAGAATCTGCGCGTATTTGGTCGCACGGATGCCTCATGTAAATGGTGCAAAACGAAAAAGGTGAGAGTTCAAAAATTTGTCGTTTATATTGAAAATGTACACTGAGAGAGCGCAAGGAAATATTGACTTTACAACTCTCAGTATCGCAAGGCTACAGTGATTTCGACTCTGAAGATACGAGCATATAGTTGACAGTATCCACGCTCTGGTTTTTCATCGATCAGCTATTAGTTACGTTACTAAGTGAGATACTGCCGGATCGTGTGCGACAGCAACAGCAGCAGTCGAAAACTGGTTATTAGCCGATGACTACTGCAAATAATTCTCTGAAATGAGAAGTAGAGCCAAGTCAGTCATCCAGTTCCAAAGTCGATGGAGTTGATGACATAATAAAGCATGACAATGTGAGATGATTATTCTTGATGTTAAAAGACACAACGATAGGTTCTGACAAGTATGGCGTGAACATCGATGACAAAGAATGCGATCATCACTTTCAATTTTCATCTTCAACACTACCTTGTATCAAGGACGATAGCCGTATTGCGGGTGTTGTACTTGCATTTGCAGATAGTATCGGAAATGCGGACAATGAAGTGACAAGGTATTAGTAAGCTATGACCAGCAATGATGCGTCTGTGCGGGTGAAGACGATGAGCCTTTTGAGCGATTCACCGACTGTAGCATCTAAGGTAAGGAACCCTTGATCGGTTTTTATTCCAAGAATTGAAATCAGCACTTAAAAGAGGTTCGATAGATGGATTTATGGCAAAAAGAAAAGTTTGGTGTTGACTTCTCCCGAACATACATTATGTTTCAATCGAGACGTGCTATACGTGACGGTCCAACTAGACGCCGATACATCTTTCTACAGCAGTAATCTCAAGGAGCTGGTATACATAGGAGTATGATATTGTCGTATTTTACCAATGTCGACAAGCCGTCCAGATGCCGATTGATCAAGACAATATGAAGATGCGACTAGTCTGCTTTTTTTCAACACATTCAATTAGTGTTGATGAAGATCGTCGTAAAAAGCTTGGTAGAGACCACTTCGTGTACGCTACAAACAAAAGTGGCTGCATGTTGTATATATGCCCATACATCAATGGTATGGCAAGCTCCATGTAAAAACGGCTCTGACGCTGAAGTTATGTGATTGAAGGTAACATATTTGTATTTTAGCACGGTCATTAGAACAAGACAAAGCGAGGTAAAACAGTAAGCTCTACACTCTTACCTCATATAGCGGTTCCATCATAAAACAATCTCATTTGAACGTACAAAATATTGAAAATGCAAAGTGTAATTTTATTTCTAAAGCTAGACTAGCAACCTAGTAAAAGTTGGCTGGGTCGCATGCAAATGGCTCAGACGCTGGAGTATCGTGATTATAGGAAACGTCCTCGATTTCTAGCAAGGCCATTAACA
>NW_020188126.1:1499745-1499901 GCF_900000015.1 Plasmopara halstedii
TAGGTTCTAGAGCTTCCACCAGACCACAAATCGTAGCTACGGGAATGTAGAAGACAGCCACTTTTCGTCGCTAACCTGGCCACCCCGCAGTTATGCCAAAGGGCTCTGAGTTCACGCCTGTAGAAACAGGCAAGATTTGTGGGCTTCGCGAGGCAG
>NW_020188126.1:1502040-1502134 GCF_900000015.1 Plasmopara halstedii
TGGCACTATGGGGATCTCGCACTCACTCGACCAGGTACTGCGGCAAATGACGATGATCACGAGCAGAAGGAAAGCGTGAATACTTCGGATTGTT
>NW_020188126.1:1502167-1502257 GCF_900000015.1 Plasmopara halstedii
TCTCGTCTTTAAAAATTGTACGCTCATGATGCAGATTTTGCCGACGCTTTATACGATGTTAAAAGAGATCCTCCGGAGCACTTGCTTCTT
>NW_020188126.1:1502432-1502668 GCF_900000015.1 Plasmopara halstedii
ACTTAACTTCACCACGCTTAACTTCATCGCGAATGTGGTGGTACTTGATGTCGATGTACTCGCAACCGTGGTTGACAGAGTTCTTCGTCATCTTGATGCATGACTGATTGTCTTCAAAGATCATAAGTCCTGGTCCTTGTTCGCCAGCCGCCGACAGGATCTCACACAGTAGACGATGACCCACTTGCCTTCTTGAATAGCCAGACTTAGCGCGATGTATTCCGCCTCGCTTGTAG
>NW_020188126.1:1502678-1502809 GCF_900000015.1 Plasmopara halstedii
AGCGGCGCGTGGAATTGAGCACGTGACGGTTGGACCGAAAGGTTCGCACCTGAACCCATGTGAACGTGCTCATCAGTCGCTGATCGAAATGGTCAAGACACAGATGCAATCGTCTGGATATCCTCGTTCGT
>NW_020188126.1:1502819-1502982 GCF_900000015.1 Plasmopara halstedii
CTTGACGTATTTCATTATTTTGGATCGGTGAAACCTATGCAGGAGCACAAGGTGTTTCCTTCGTTACTCTTGCTACCCCGTCTGAGGAATCATCTGGTTGGCTTATTTGACTTTTATGAAATTGTATATAAATTGCTGGGTATTTTTTTCTAAATACGCTTCA
>NW_020188126.1:1503061-1503168 GCF_900000015.1 Plasmopara halstedii
TTCACCGGGCTTTGACGCAAATAAAAATAAATAAATAAATAAACAGTTCTGGATTTTAAACGGAAGAGTAATTAGCCTTGGGTTAACGCAATAATTACTCTTGGAGT
>NW_020188126.1:1503178-1503249 GCF_900000015.1 Plasmopara halstedii
ATACATTCGAGCAGCCTAATTTTAACTGTATAGATTTCCCTAAATATATAGAGTAAAGTCTAAATACATGC
>NW_020188126.1:1503259-1505877 GCF_900000015.1 Plasmopara halstedii
TCAAGCCCTTGATTCTTGCTGTACCGGATCTTTTGCTTCACTTTCGGCCGATTCAAACGATTGTGTTCACTGGAGATGATTGTTTCCAGACCTGATTAGGCCGTGAAAATTGTCGTGCTGAACAAATTTTATTGCGCTTGGAAAGACGGTGGCACTTTCTAAAGACTGCATACGCTTATGTCGTTTGCTGTTGGTATTCTTACTGTCTTCATGTATCATTGTCCCTTCGTCTTGGAAAACAGCATCTGACAGCACATCTTCATCTGTAGTTGACTCGACATTATCAGCAACTTGGTCTTAAAAGTAATCTTTACTTCTATTATCAGAGACGTTATCGAGAAATTTGGCGTCGCGACTGATACAAACGGGGCCAGCTTTGAGATCTTAAAACCGATACGCCTTTTCATGCTCGGAATAGCCAACAAATTCGACAAAGTGTGGCGCGGACATCAAGTCTGCTCGGCTTTTCTTTTGAAACTGTCACAAAAGCATGACAACCAAACACTTTAAGGTTTGCCAATACAAGTTTCCTTCCAGTCCAAACTTGGTATGATGACTTATCAAAGGAGATACTGCGCGTCAGGCATCGACTTCTTGAAAAATTGGCAGTCATGACAGCTTCACCCCAATACGTTTTTGGCAATTTTATATGCTCAAGCATACAATGAGCACATTCTACTTACGTGCTATTCATGAGCTCAGGAACTCCAGGTGTATGGTGGCGTGCCGCAGCGCATACAAAACATAGCCATCTCACTTGACTTGTACTTGCCACCATTATCCCAACGGGTCGCCTACACAGCGTTGCCAGTATGTGTTTCGGCAAAGGCAACAAGATCAGGCAAACTTGCTGGCAACTTCTGTTTGTTTCGAAGAAAATACACCCTAGTAAAATACGAGTACTCATCAATGCACGTGACAAAGTACCACATACCACTGAATGTCAAAATCTGCATTGGACCACACACGTCACTGTGAATAACTTCCAAAAGTCTAGTAGCATGCTAAGAAGACTTTGATTGAAAGTTTGCCCAAATCTGTCTACCAAACGCACAGCCTTGGCAAACCTTCCACTGCTTCACAGATGCCAGTCCAATACCAATTCCATAGTTCTTCTTGACAATTGTATCAAGAATAGATGACCAAGTCGAAGGTGCCAGAGGTACGAAATAGTGTCCTCATGGCGTCCCCATGGTATCATATCGAGCTCATCATATTGGCTTTATTCACTCGTATTGGCTTCATGCACAACTTAAAAAGTCCTCCACCATCGCGTACACCAAATTACAAAGCGTAATCCTTTCGCTTCCGTAAAGCAAGTATCGCGCTCAAAAGTGACGGACCCAACATCCTTTAAGAATCGTCCAACGGAGAACAGATTGCGAGATAGCTTCGAAATATGCCATACCGAAGTCAGAATACCGTTTTCTGTCCCTTTGACGTTGTCATTGTCATCACGATGTCTCTTGTGCCCACTGCTTGAAACAATGCCGTCGTCCGCAAGGTGAACGTTAACCGGAGACATAACGTTATAGTTCTTCATGTACGCTTTCGAGTACATCATATGCTGCGTCGCACACGAGTCGATCAGCCATATGCAGCCTGATTTAGTAGCGCATTCATTTCCACCAACCGAAAAGAAATAATCCCCCGAGTGGCTCTCACTCTGAGCAACATTCGCACGCTGCGATCTTTGACGCTCCGTGTTCTCACGGATTCGTGCTGGACACTTAGCATTTCAATGTCCGTGTTCTCCTCAATACTGACTTGCACTGGATGTTTTTGTATGCGAAGGACGTCCCTTACGCCGTCCGCCGTCTGTCGTCGCGAACGCTTGGCCTTGACCTTGCGAAGTACTATTCATGCGAATTCATTGTTCTTTTCGTTTCATGTCTTCATGTAGAAGACTCGATTTCACAACTCCCACGATAGCGAGTCCGATCTTAACTCCAACGCCGTAATGAGAAACGCAAACGAGTTACTCAAACTTCAAAGAAGCGTGATAACCTAGTCATCCTCAGTGACCGGAGCGCCCCACCACATCTAGCTGCCCCGGCAAAGTCTTCATCTTGTTGATGTGCTCACGCACATCAACACCTTCATCTATCTTAGCTGTGAAGAAACGACGACGAAGATAAAGCTTATTTGCATGGCTCTTTTTCTCATAGTGACTGTCAAAGCGCGACCATGCATCATACGCTCCACTTGCCGACCGCATTAGAGGCAGTTTCGAGTCTTCCAGCGCCAAACAGATGTCTGCAAGCGCTTTCCTTTACTTGCGCTTGTATGTCGACTGGTCCGGCGAAGTCGTCAGACTCTCCTACTTGATCTCCCTACTTGTGACATCCCACAGGTCTCGCTCCTCCAGCACCATTTGCATCTTGAACTATGGAAGTTCGTTCAGTCTTGCTTGTTGATGCGAGGGGGTACTGGTGGTGACAGCGCCCATGGCGAAGGCGTATTCAGAATCGGGGGGAGAGAACGCGGAGTTTGGGTCCATAACCCGATGTTAAGGCAAGTGCGTTTGATTTGGCAAAATGCAAAAAGAATATATTAAAGATCCTTAGTTCGCTGTGCTACCTCTAAGCCTATCTAGAATATTCTACCAAATATTCTAC
>NW_020188126.1:1505887-1506020 GCF_900000015.1 Plasmopara halstedii
GATTGTCGTCCTTTTGTTTGGTTCAGCACCTCTCCGCCGCGTCGACCTCCACGATTGTCGTCCTTTTGTTTGGTTCAGCACCTCTCCGCCGTGTGCCCCAATTTATTACAGTACGTGCACTGGCGAGGCTCTC
>NW_020188126.1:1506030-1507132 GCF_900000015.1 Plasmopara halstedii
TGATTTTCCGAATGCGTCTGACTTGGCGGCAAGGGCAGACGTCCTACAGCAAAACTGATTCGATTTTACGTTTGACGCGGCGGCAAGGATTATTGCATCAAAATGCTCGTAACGTAAACATATCAATATTGACGCTTCCCGACGTGCTACAGCAAAACGGATTCGATTTTCCGAATGCGTTTGACGTGTCTGCAATGATTATGGCATGAAAATGCTCGTAACGTATCCACATCAATATTGACGCTTCCAGACGTGCTACAGCAATACTGATTCGATTTTCTGGCTTCGTTTGACGCGGCGGGAAGAATTATTGCGTTAAATGCTCGTGACGTAATCATATCAATATTGACGCTTTCAGACGTGCTACAACAAAACCAATTCGATTTTTCGAATGCGTTTGACGTGGCGGCAAGGATTATTGCATCGAAATGCTCGTAACGTAATCATATAAATATTGACACTTCCACACGTGCTACAGCAAAACTGATTTGATTTTCTAGATTTGTTTGACGCAGCGGCAATGATTATTGCTTCAAAATGCTCGTAACATAATCATATCGACACTGACGCTTCCAGATGTGCTACAGCAAAACTGATTCGATTTTCTGGCTTCGTTTGACGCGGCGGCAAGGATTATTGCATCAAAATGCTTGTAACGTAAACATATCAAAATTGACACTTCCAGACGTGCTACAGCAAAACTGATTCAATTTTTCGAATTCGTTTGACGCAGCGGCAATGATTATTGCATCAAAGTGCTCGTAACGTAATTATTTCGACACTGACGCTTCCAGACGTGCAACAGCAAAACCGATTCGATTTACTGGCTTCGTTTGACGTGGCGGCAATGATTATGGCATGAAAATGCTCGTAACGTAATCACATCAATATTGGCGCTTCCAGAGGTGCTACAGCAATACTGATTCGATTTTCTGGCTTATTTTGACGCGGCGGCAAGGATTATGGCGTGAAAATGCTCGTAACGTAATCACATCAATATTGACGCTTCCAGACGTGCTACAGCAAAACTGATTCGATTTTCTTGCTTCGTTTGACGTGGCGGCAATGATTATGGCATGAAAATGCTCGTAACGTAATCACA
>NW_020188126.1:1509415-1510094 GCF_900000015.1 Plasmopara halstedii
AGAAGCAAACACGTGTAAGATTTATAAAGTCTTCTTTTAAACGGGCCCAACAAGTGCTTGAAGTCGTTCACAGTGACGTTTGTGGACCAATGCAGACCGCGACATTCAGTGGAAAACGCTATTTTGTCACGTTCATTGACGAGTACTCCCATTTTTGTGCGGTGTACCTGCTGGAGACCAAGTCCGAAGTGTTTGACAAGTTCGCAAATTACGTTGCGCTTGCTGAGACCCATACTGGCAAGAGGGTCAAATGCATTCGAAGCGACAATGGCGGTGAATACACTTCTGCTGCAATGACCAACTTTTGCGCAAAGCGCGGCATTGTACAGAAGTTCACGCCACCGTACACACCTCAGTTGAATGGTGTTGCTGAGCGAATGAATCGGACTTTGGTTGAATCGGCTCGATGCATGATGGAACATGCCGGTTTGTCGAAGATTTATTGGGGTAAAGCTGTTGTGACTGCCGCATTTCTTCGCAACAGATGTCCAACTCGAGCAACAATGCACGACAAGTCGCCATATTAAATTTGGACAGACAAAAAGCCTTTACTGGCAAATTTGAAAGCGTTCGGATGCCATGCTTATGTTCACGTGCCGAAAGAGAAGCGATCCAAGTTCAACGCCAAGTCAGTCCGCTGTCGATTTCTTGGCTATTCGGATCATGAAAAAGCGTATCG
>NW_020188126.1:1510907-1511096 GCF_900000015.1 Plasmopara halstedii
ATTCGGGCTTCGTTTGACGCGGTGCAGCAGGAAAACAAGGGCCAGAGCTGACAATTCTTGAGGACAATCAATCATGTATCAAGGTGACAAAGAACCCCGTCAACCATGGTCGTGCTAAACACACTGACTTTAAGTACCATCACATTCGCGATGAAGTCAAGCGTGGTGAGGTCAAGCTCGAATACTGCG
>NW_020188126.1:1511106-1511194 GCF_900000015.1 Plasmopara halstedii
GATTGCATCAAAATTCTCGTAACGTAATCATATCAAAATTGACGCTTCCAGACGTCCTACAGCAAAACTGATTCGATTTTCCGAATAC
>NW_020188126.1:1511204-1511413 GCF_900000015.1 Plasmopara halstedii
ACTTTGATAATGTTGGCAGACCTCATGACCAAGGCACTTTCCGGACCGCGTCACAAGGACATGACAGCGGCTCTATTCACGCATGTTCGCATTGAGGGGGAGTATTGAAGATGGCCAATATATCCAAAATGACCACTGCGCATGCACCAGTTTTTGTACCAGTACAACACTGGTATAATACCGGTTTGGTATCTTATGTATATTGTGTG
>NW_020188126.1:1511534-1511643 GCF_900000015.1 Plasmopara halstedii
TTTTTCTGGCTTCTTTTGACGCGGCGAGAAGAAATATTGCGTTAAATGCTGGTGACGTAATCATATCAATATTGACGCTTCCAGACGTGCTACAACAAAACCGATTCGA
>NW_020188126.1:1511720-1512542 GCF_900000015.1 Plasmopara halstedii
ATCAGCCAAGAAAAGTTTATCATTTACGCTTGTGGTTCGCCACTCATTGCGACTACACAAAATAAGTTGTTGCAGAATCTCAGTATAGATTATCATGAAAATAAGCAAAGTGTGGCAAAAGCTGATTTTGCGAATGTAAACCTATTATTCTCATTATACTAGATCGGGTCTTGCCGCGTTGTCATTTCTAATGTTATCTTTCTGACTTTTCAGACTGAGATAGTGTGACTAAGATACTACCACTCATAAAAGTGAAGGCTTCACGCAATTGAAGCGACCGATTTGGATGCACAACAGTCTCATTCGTGCTCTACTATTGAGCCATCTTGTGCGTTATCTGTTTTAAGAAGGGGTGGTATCCTTGGTTTGGTATAATTTTCAATTTATCGCCCTAGTCGAAATTTTTAACTAAAAATTGGGTACTTTAAGTCTAGTTTTTTGGTAGGGACGCAAACTAAGGTCAATGAATGAATTTTGTAAGTATTGTAACCTTGTGTACATCACACTTTAGTACAAAATATGCGCACATTCACATGGCATTTCGAACACCTCTGAATAATTATAAGCTTCGAAGTATCAGATAATCAAATTCCATAGAGGGAAGGCGCTTTAAACACATGAGCTGCTAGCCGTATTATCATTACGGCGATTAGTGCAACGCATATACTGAATTTTGGATCTCAAGAATTTATTTGAGTTGTGCTCTTCAATAAGCAGAGTAGAATAGATGTAAAGTTTCGCTTATAAGCTCTGAGTTTTACTTCTGATTGGAGCTTACTAACCCAACCTCCGTGCGTTTGTTAACACAGACTCTTCAACTCG
>NW_020188126.1:1512552-1513047 GCF_900000015.1 Plasmopara halstedii
TAAGCCTCCTGATGTTCGGTGTTCCAATACCATTCCGCATCTTATTAAAGGAGATTGGATAATGATCGGTCATTTCTGCGTAGTTTACGCTGTTCTTGTGCAATTAGTTGGCAAGACAAAGCCACTTACGCAAGTCCTCCTGGTTCTTTGGGACCGGCCAGTCTACAATGGCCTTGACCTTAGCGGGATCCGCTCGAAGGCCACGCTTTCCAATGAAGCACCTTAAAAAGAAAATCTCTCCCGCGCCAAAGATACACTTGTCTGCATTGGCGTACAGTTTGGTCGTGCGCATGCACTCGAACACCGCTTTTAACTGAATGATGTGGTTCTCCTCATCTATCCTCCCGTGGTCCGCACGACTACAAACGAAATCTCGTCAAAATATGTCTGTGCATACGCCCTATGGGGCCTGAACAACTGCGTCACAAGACGAGTAGATGTTGCTGGTGCATTTGACAGCCCTTGGGGCATCACCAGCCACTCCCAGAGCATGCC
>NW_020188126.1:1513057-1513457 GCF_900000015.1 Plasmopara halstedii
TCGTCATCTTAGCGACTTGTGTGCTTACATATGCCGCTTGTCTTTGAGAAGCTTCGTGGTGAGAGGGCGCTGCATATTGTGCTGTGTAATGAAGCCACTATTATGGACTTAACAGCTTGAGTGTGAGCGCTTACGAATTCCAAACTATCTCAACAACCTACTGCTGGCGTCACGCTCGCTGCAGATCATCGCAAGGATATAAATGGTAGTTACTATGAGCTTTTTCGACCCGCATACGCGGTACGGGTCAAATCCGTCACAGACGACGTTCCAGTTATAACATGAGCAAGCTCATAGTCTGGTCTGTGTGACAGCGCATCAGACACAGCATTCTGCTTTCCTGGCTTATACTTCACCTCGAAGTTATATTCCGCAAAGAAGGATAGCCATCTAGCCATCC
>NW_020188126.1:1513467-1513967 GCF_900000015.1 Plasmopara halstedii
TAGGCCAAACACAACGCCCAGACTCATGGACTGCCAGCACTCAGTGAGTACCGGTAAGCTGGCCAGCGGCACAGCCGCATTTAGTTAGGGTTTCACCCGTTGTCTCACACGTGCGCGCATAGGTGCTCGTCTATTTGTACAGCTTGGGCCACCAATAGTGGTGACTCACAGAGTTGTACGTTTTCTCACGACCGAGATGACCACTGAGTGGCGTGTCGTGATCCTCATATAGGATGCGAAATTTCAAAAATCATGAGGAACCACAATTCGTGGTGTGTCCGTTGAATCGGTGCTATAATAGAGAATGCCGTTGTTCAACGGATATCGGTGCAAACTTGCATGCAGTCTTGGTGACAATTTCTTGTCCGAGTCTCCAAACTCCTTGCTCCCGAGAGCCCGTAGCAGCGCTACACACATCCCATCAAAACAATATCTGGACGTGTTTGAAAGTAGGTAATGCAGTGTTGGTCAGCTTGTATATTGAGAAGTAAGAGAAGATT
>NW_020188126.1:1514103-1514246 GCF_900000015.1 Plasmopara halstedii
CTTGCATCCAAGTCTAAGACTAGACATCGTTTCACGCTATCGAAGTAAAAAAACTTGACTCCGAGGTCCACAGGGACCTTCGGGTCCGTGACACGCGTCCCCGTCGCTAAGCAAACAGTGACGATGTCACCCACCGCGCTTTC
>NW_020188126.1:1514256-1514427 GCF_900000015.1 Plasmopara halstedii
GGCTCAAGTGAAGCCTGACGTCGACGTGGTGGCGAGCGACTTGGATCGGGTGGTATAAGACGCGCTGAGACATTACGTGGCATGACCTTCCACCGGACGAGCGTGTAGCGTATGGTCTCCGACAGCCGATCTGGTTCCACTCGGACGCCGAACTGCACTTCGAACAGACTC
>NW_020188126.1:1514579-1514676 GCF_900000015.1 Plasmopara halstedii
ACGACTTGATCCACGCAGACCAGAAGAGATTCGTCAAATGACGTTCGATCCACCACCATGTGCGGTTCCTCGCTGATTTGCAGGACCTCGTGACAGT
>NW_020188126.1:1514916-1515017 GCF_900000015.1 Plasmopara halstedii
AATCAGGGTTTGACAGCGCCAGTATTGGTGCATGCAAGAGGCCGTCTTTGACTCCGTCAAAAGCCTCCTGATGTTCGGTGTTCCAACACCATTCCGCATCC
>NW_020188126.1:1515027-1515322 GCF_900000015.1 Plasmopara halstedii
CTCACTGGTCCGTTTCCTCGGAAGAACCGGCTGGACTACATCTTGCTGTCCGAGACGTTCTGCAATCACTTTTACGACGACTCGAAGTACTTCCTGCCGAAGCACGCTGGCGACCACGTCGCTCACTGCGTGAGCTTCCGGGCAAGCAGCTACACGGTCGAGGTTACTGGAAATTCCTGCGATACCTTCTCGACTACCCGAAAGTTGTGTCCGCGATCGACTGCGCGCCGCTGAGAGCCCCGGCAAGGTGTGGGAGAAGTGGAAGATGAACATCAAAACACAGCTGCAAGATGTG
>NW_020188126.1:1515332-1516026 GCF_900000015.1 Plasmopara halstedii
GCACGTCTGGAAGTGCTAGAAACGCATGTGGTTGATATCTCAGCTGCTGACAACGTGAGAGCGTTTGAGTGCGTTGCCTGTTGCCGCCGCATCAATCGAATGCCTCTGGTTTAATCACATACGCTGTAACACGTCTATAATTGCTAGAAACGCAAGCGATTTGATATCTCAGCTAGTGCCAACGTGACGAACATTTGAGCGCGTTTACGGGTACCGCCGTATCAATCGGATGCTTCCGTTTTGATCAGAAACGCTGTAGCACGTCTGGAAGTGCTAGAAACACATGTGATTTGATATCTCAGCTGGTAACAACGTGAGAACATTTGAGCGCGTTAAATTTTGCCGCCGCATCAATCGGATGCTTCCGTTCTGATCAGGTACGCTGTAGCATGTCTGGAAGCGCTAGAAACGCATGAGATTTGATATCTCAGCTGCTGACAACTTGAAAGCGTTTGAGTGTGTTAACTACTGTCGCCGCATCGATCAAATGCTTCTGGTTTAGTCACATACGCTGTAGCACGTCTAGAATTGTTCGAAACGCAAGCGATTTGATATCTCAGCTGCTGACAACGTGACGAACATTTTAGTGCGTTTACGGTTAACGCCGTATCAATCGGATGCTTCCGTTTTGATCAGGAACGCTGTAGCACGTCTAGAATTGCTAGAAACGCAAGCGATTTGATATCTCAGCTAG
>NW_020188126.1:1516036-1516611 GCF_900000015.1 Plasmopara halstedii
TCGACTGGAACGGAGCATTGTTGCCATGCACCGGATGCAACTTGTTGTCGAAATGGATCTGGTCGCACACCAATTCATTCACCATCAACGCGCTTGGGCATGTGCTGGTGAGGAAGTAGATGCGCCAGGTGGCAGACGTGATTCACGTCACGAGGTTGACTTCGCGGAACGTATCGTACACCGGCTTGCATCCTAACAAGAACAAAGGTGCAGGATCACATCCGTGTTGGTGTCCGAGTCGACATTCGCAATATCGATGAAGTACTTGCCACCAAGTACGTCGAACTCCTTGAACACGAATACACCACCAAGGATGTTGACCTTCGTGCGCTCCAGCTTCAAGTAGGCTACTTTAGTCTTCACGTTTACGCGCAGGTTGCCACCGGGGAGTTTCGATACTTGCCCGATCGCGAACTCGCCGTATAGCCTCTCGAGAGCTTCGTTACCATGGTGCTTGCCAGCCAGCGACACCATGATCTTCTGGGGCGGGGTCTTCGCGAACGTTCGACCGGTGTCGATTACCATGTCGTATTTGGCGCACGGGAGCTCGTACGGTCGCGCCTGCTCCATGCGGG
>NW_020188126.1:1516690-1517073 GCF_900000015.1 Plasmopara halstedii
CGGCCGGGCCATTTCTGCGAAGTTTACGCTGTACTTGTGCAAGTAGTTGGCGAGACCAAGCCACTAACGCAAGTCCTTCTGGCTCTTTTGAACCGGCCAGTCTACAATGGCCTTGACCTTAGCGGGACCGCTCGAAGGCCACGCTTCCCAGTGAGGCACCCTAAAGAGGGAATCTCCTCTTCGCCAAAGATGCACTTGTCTGCATTAGCGTATAATTTGTTAGTGCGCATGCAATCGAGCACCGCTCTTAGATGGACGATGTGGTTCTCCTCATCCGTCCTCCCATACTCCGCACGACTATGAACGAAAATGTCGTCAAAGTATGGCCCTGTGGGGCCTGAACAACTGCGTCACAAGACGATCAAATGTTGCTGGTGCATTTG
>NW_020188126.1:1517083-1517414 GCF_900000015.1 Plasmopara halstedii
AACCGCTGTCAGCGGAATGTCACTCGCTCTCATGAGCAATTGGTAATATCTACTACCAAATCGAGTGCACTGTACTTCGTACATCCTACCATGTTGTTCTGAAGAACATTCTTCTAGGAATCCGCATCTATGCGGAAATGTTGGCAGCGTTGAACTTATCGTAAGCATGAACGATGCGCCACTTGCCGCTCGGCTTCCGAACACAAAACGTGGTGTCGAATGGAGAGAATTGCTCTCACGTACCATTTCTGCGTCGTGCTTCGCACGGAAAACGGCGTCAATGACGTCGCACTGCTCCTTGGGCAGGGGCCATTGGCGTGTTACGCAGTAT
>NW_020188126.1:1517424-1517888 GCF_900000015.1 Plasmopara halstedii
GTTACAACCTTGACCCAAGACTAATAATTCCAAGACTGACTTTATTTATTTTTATCTGCGGCAAAGCCGCCTAATCTTAAGTGCATGATTTTCCTAAATATGTATAGTTAAATCTGAATACATGTATAACTACTTGCTATCCAACCCCGTACCGTATTTTTGTTTGGTTGTGGTCACATCATGCCGATCTGGTGTGACCCCCCCCTGTTACCAGGGTATGTGTAACCCCGTTACACTATCCCCCATTAAGATTGAGAATATTTACAGTTCCAATCAATTATTATCTCAACGAGGCTTGCATGTCCGTTAGACACTGCGTTGGAGCGAAACGACTTCCGTGGTCAATGAGCCCTGTGTCATTGACACCGAAGTCCCCAAGTCTCGCTGGTTTCGACAGCGCTCACGTGCAGAGCCCAGCTTCATCTCCCGCACACGGTGCCATGTCGGACCGTGTCTCCGCGGCA
>NW_020188126.1:1517898-1518719 GCF_900000015.1 Plasmopara halstedii
ACAAGAGATTCCGTAGGATTGACGATCCATTCCGTGCGTTCAGAATTCTCTTGGTGTCTTCCCAGACAGCTTCATACAGAAACGATGGGCGAGTTTATCTCCTCGTCCAGTCGTGAAATTACCACTTCAGCCAAATCGCCTGCCTTCAAGACACTGCCGAGCTCTTCAGGTAACATCTCGTCCAGCTCGAGAAGAGCATCTACTGCAGGCATAGCCTCAAGGCGGACATCGCCATCCTCCTTCCCTGTCATGCCGTTGACGAGGGTGTATAACGGTGTATCGTCATCTACGGTAGACACACCCTGGATTAGGGTCGACACCCGGCGTTCTGCAGCCAGCTTACGGCGTCGCCGTCGCCTCTGTACAGAGGTTCTATGTCTCGGTGAGACCAGGGTGAACACGCACTCCACGTCGTCCGGTGTCACCGTCACTTCCCGCTCCTTTAGAGCTCCAATATTATCTACAACATCCGACGAAGAACTGCTAAATCCGCAGTCTTTGTCCAGTGGATACTGTGCCACTCCACGCGCATCTGAAGGGCCGTGCCCAAGATGCCTCGGAATCTGTCCGACCACGAGCGACTGCTTCGCAGCGAGATCAGTGCTCGGTGGTTTTCGTGCCACTCCACGCGCATCACGAGGGCCTCGCCTTCGATGCCTCGGCCCTTGGCCGACCATCTCACGCATGACATGCAGCGACTACTTTGATACTCGAGCAGCGCTTAGTGGCTTACGTGCGACTCCAATCAGCCCGACCAACTCGGACATTCCAATGTCTAGCACATTGACCGTCTCGGTCCAGTGCTCTCGCCAATAGCGCTT
>NW_020188126.1:1518729-1519304 GCF_900000015.1 Plasmopara halstedii
CCACGATATCAAAGTCAAGGAACTTGACTTCGAGGTTCACAGGGACCTTTGGGACCGTGACACGCGTCCCCGTCGCTAGGCGAACAGTGACGATGTCACCCAACCGCGCATTAAGCGCCTCAGCATACAGCTGACTGCCCTTTATCGTGGAGCGTTGATTATAGTTGCCCGACGCCCCAGAATCTATGAGAAGTTTCCATGGCTTCTCGAAG
The DNA here is from genome assembly GCF_900000015.1 of Plasmopara halstedii. Taxonomy (NCBI): domain Eukaryota; phylum Oomycota; class Peronosporomycetes; order Peronosporales; family Peronosporaceae; genus Plasmopara; species Plasmopara halstedii. Next base: position 1,518,942 of record NW_020188126.1, read on the forward strand.
CCCTTTACGGTTGCCTCCACGACCAGCAAGCCCGACTTGCACTCACGTTCCTTGTTTAAGAGCACGGATCTCTTCAGGGATGGGCCATGTTGACCTATGCCCCCCCCTGAGGCTTAACAAAACTCAATTCTTCTCCCAGTAGGTCACCCCGCGCCTACTGAGTGGTGTCGTTTCCCCGCGAGAAACCAGACTGGTAGGCGTTGGGGCGATGGCTCAAAGAACCTTGACGCACCTTGCGCAGGAAGCATCTGTTCGGAAACACCGTCGAATGTGTGTATGCTGCCCGGCAGCTCGAAGCTATGTTCCCTCGTCCTCAGCATAGCTGAGATCCATGGGAATAGGCCCGCTCGACGAGCTGTTGGA
>NW_020188126.1:1519314-1519380 GCF_900000015.1 Plasmopara halstedii
TAAGATATCGAGAAACCGGCGCGAGGCGATGCGTTCTCAATACGCAGATCTGTGGCGCATGGCCGA
>NW_020188126.1:1521762-1522021 GCF_900000015.1 Plasmopara halstedii
ATTCCTGGAAGCGTCAAAAATGTAATTTTTGTTACGAACATTTTGATGCAATAATCCTTGCCGCCGTGTCAAACGAATCTGGAAAATGAATCAGTTGTGCTGTAGCTCGTCTTGAAGAGTCAATATTGATATGATTTATGTTACGAGCATTTGATGCAATAATCATTGCCGCCGCGTCAAACGAATCCGGAGAATCGAATGAGTTTTGCTGTAGCACCTGTGGAAGCGTCAATATTGATATGATTACGTTACGAGCATT
>NW_020188126.1:1523699-1523804 GCF_900000015.1 Plasmopara halstedii
CGCGCCCTTCTTCGACAGAAATAGCTCGATCTTGTCGGCATCAAAAACTTTGAAGGTGTTCGGCTTCTCCGCCTTGATCGCCTTTTTTAAGTCTCCCACCAGCTG
>NW_020188126.1:1523814-1523982 GCF_900000015.1 Plasmopara halstedii
AAAGCATCAGGGTGATGCGGCGGAGACAAATTTTGTAATCAAACGCTCGTACATTTGTCCGCAGCACAGATACCATGTCAAATGCGTCTTAGCGCTTTCAGATGTGCTAAAGCGTATCTAATTATTTCAGGCGCACCAAGTTAACGCGGCGGCGACGATCATCGCAAT
>NW_020188126.1:1523992-1527136 GCF_900000015.1 Plasmopara halstedii
TAATACCCGCAGAAACAATATGCAGATGAAAAGGGAAGAGGCAAAGTGGAAAGCTTGAAGGTCGGAGACCTGGTTTTATTAAACGCTAAAAACCTGCCTACACATGCATCCTCTGCTTTCTTCAACAGTTAACGCACTCAAATGTTCGTCACGTTGCATCACACATTAAGTGTCCAATAGGTCACTTTTGTAATTTGGCAACCAAACGTATCGATAAAACAGCATGTGAGTCGAAATACGCTTCGCATAACAAAGATATCAGCAGCAAAAATGTTGCTATATTTGATCGTATGCGGTGCGTAACGCCACGTTACAACGCAAAATTAACATGGTGATGCTTGCCAGTTCATACTTCATGCGACATGAAAGAGCTTTCACAATCACAGTATGTCAACCCAGCTCAAACCTTACCTGCTGGCGAGAATCGAATGGAACTCGGATGACATGTGCCTGGATAAATGAATAGACTAACGTAATTATCAAAATGTTACAGACGACGAGAGATGGCTGGTGTAGAATCGAGCGCCAAAATGCGCGGTGAGTATCAGAATTCACTCCGGAATCTATAATGCCACTCTTTCTGCAGCGCAAAAGTAAATTTTGCCATCGGTGAAAACTTGGTGAGTGGTGACGCTCTGCCGGCATAATCTGCGCAACCCAACGCATGTAGTTGACTGCGTAGCCACTAATTTTTTCCTTATGGTTGAAAAACACAAGTTTATCAACGATAGCCTTGGTTTTTGTGAGATTTGTTCGCAGATCTTGCTTCCCGATAATTTTCACGAAGGAGGTTTCGTCGGAGCCACCGACACACTTGTTGATTGGCGAAAGCTTGTCTTGGCGCATAAACTCAAACATTGTTTGCAAATCTTTATGTCGATATCTGCATTCCAATTCCTGTGCTCTACATGACTATGGAAAACAATATTGTTTAATCGACCTCTGCATCAGGCTTAACAGCCGCATTATCAGATAGTTGAACGGTGCTGGCGTGTAGGACGGTATATGATGTATAATCAGCAAAAGTACGAGCATTCCACTCCAATCTTTTGCAGCGCTGATTAGGAAATCACTGTGTCTAATTTGAAATCAACAACAAGGTCAGGTGCGCTAAATGCCACTTGCCGGTAGCCTTTTCCTGACAAAAAAAGTTGGCATTAAGTGTATGAATTGGCTCATGCGCCAGAAGCGCTTCAAGGTTCGCATGAAAGAAGACGTTTGTGATATCACACTGTTCCCGGGTAAGTTCCGTTGTCATGTTCTGCAGTTTTGATTTCAGCAACGAGGTCAATTTCATGACCCCTTATATGAGTAAGATTGGTCTTGACTTGTCACCACATCGAGTTTCTTCATTTGTAAAGAACGAAAAGATGTGTAGAATCCTCGAGGATTGCAGCCAGCTATTTATTTGGTGAGCTTCTTAGATTTACACGAAACCCATGACGGATGACTCGATCAGCTCCTCCTGAAGTATTAAACGAACCATTTCGGGGACTCATTGTCTAGCCACTACTATCAAACATTACGTACGAATGGTTCTTAAGGCTACCAAACATTTTTACGTAGCAAGGTGCACAGAAATCGTACTGTATTCGAGTTGCGCCTCGTACGTGATTCTAAGACGCTCTTAAATCTAGCAGGATTTCCCCTGACCTCACAAATTTCAATAATTTGTAGTTGCCAGCTAACAAATCTGGGCTGGAAGCCTCACCTTCCGCAGAGAGTATCGCTCTCTTCTACTTTAAGCTAGTCTGATCGATACATGTTCTTCGAAATCAAAATTACCATACTTAGATCGTTCGTATTGCGTAGCGTGGGATTAGAAGCTTATGCGTCCCATTGATTCTGTCCATACAGAGTTGCGGCATCTTCATCAGCTCCACTTTTATACTTTTAATATGTGCACACGCCATGAGGTGGTGAATAGCCCTCGGATCCCAGACCCAGGTAATTACAGAACAGCGGTGAGTACTAAGCTAAAGTACAAGTAAATTGGGTGATGCGGTAATTTTAGGATAGTGACGGTGTCACCTAACGGCAGTACACAAAATGGGTCGAAAGATCACACCTTCATAATCACATTTGCTTATCCAACATTTTATATTCCTCCATATAATAAACTTGCGCTCTCCTGCTTAGCCGGCAAGGTAGCGTAAGCTTCTAGCTTTCGTGTCAACATCTATACATTCATTCCCGGTCAATCATTTAAAGTTAGTTTTCTGTATGCTCGATAGGCAGTTCAGTTGAAGCATACAGATATCATCAGAGTGACGACCGCAGCATGTAAAAGAAAAAAGCTGGACCATGTTGCTTGTCTACTCAAAAATGTAGTTCTTCGTTTTCGCAGCTCAGGGATAGCACTGAATCGCAGATATCTGTCGATTGCTATCATTTAATTGGAAATTTCGGGAAATCACAGAACAGAAAAGCACGCAGTTTAGCATTAAGGTTTTCATAAGCATGTGCGCCTATTCACCGTTTATCGATGTCATAACCCGCTTAAAAAATGTAGTTCTCACTAACGGCGGTCAACAATCGCGAGCAGCAAATCGCGGTACTCGCCACTGGTATCGCCGCGAATGCGATCACTCAGGTTCCTTCCATATAACTTATTGTACGCGACCTTGATATCAGGGATAATGGTTTGATATCGCACCACTGCAGCACTAAGTCCGTACTCGTCCGTGCCCAGGCCCTTCATTGTGCTTTCGAAAAGTTCGGCCAAAAGCTCAAAAGGCTCAAATACCATCCGAACGTGAAATAGCAATGCCCTCTGGGCGTCGCCCTTGAACTCAGCTTTGATAGCCTTGACGATGTTCGACTTTTTGTATTTCCTTGAGTAAGCGATATCAATGTTGCGCAGGTGCTCATAAGGACTAGAGAAAACCACACGAATAAAGGTTTCTCTGTCAGTGCCCCACTTCCCTTCTCCGGCCTTGAATAACAAATCGGCGTCCGTGACAGCTTTTTCATTTGTGAACACAGTAGGATCAAAAGAAGGGACGCTTCCCTTCAGCGCTGCAATGATCATTTTTTTCAAGCCACCACTGAGATCGGCACTCAGACATTTCACAAGATCTTTGCCGTACTTTTCACTAAAGGTCTTCTTCAAAACCGTGATCTCAGCATTTGAGCGTGCCATTA
>NW_020188126.1:1527146-1528902 GCF_900000015.1 Plasmopara halstedii
GATTCAGTAATGAACCAGACGGCATCAGTGTGTCGCAACAATGGTCTTTAATTAAAAGCCTCACGCGAGAACAAGCACTCCTGCGATAAATCTCGGGTAGAAAATTTTAAGCTGAAAAAATGTCAAAGCAAGAGCTGGCACCTAAAAAGTCTACTGTAAACAATGAAAACCCTTGTTGACCCGTCAAGGGAAAAAAATGTGGAGTATGCCTTGAAGCTAAGAACTCGGTTTTATTATTCATGACTGTCGTCAGCTCGTGCTGCGAAATATTTGCTAAATCCTTTAATGAGCGCAACCCTTCGGTAGCAGCCTTTGCGAAAACGCAAATACATGTGTAAATTTGAAGACAATACAACTTATTGATTTGCGTAGGTCAAGGCTAACTTTGTTTTCCACAGATCTTTTTTGAATCCGCCTCACCCTCCCAAACCATTCTGAGCATTACAACACAATACTTCCTCTAGGTAACTAACTTTTTTCTGAGCTTTTTTTAACGTTCGAGAGTCAAAAGTGACAATAGTTACACACAATAAAAAAGGGACATCACTGAACCCACAGCCTTTTTCGGCTTTTCTAGACATTACGCAACTATCAAATTCTCAATGACCTACGAATGCGCTACGGTCTCGCTACTCCCACAATTATGTATAACATCGTGAGTCCTCTATCCAACATGCTCAAACGACTTGACAGCTACCGGAAAAGACGTAGCTGTGACTACGAGCTTCAAGATATATTTGACAAGGTCGCTGAGAGCTTCTTCATAGGAATCGTTGCATTGACACTATGAGTCTCGATACGACACTGTACCGCAATTAATGTCGTTCAGCCAAGCCATTTTTTATTGCGGGACACCCCACCGGGAAATTTAGTGTTCTCTTTATCCTGACTCACTTCTGCACGAGTGGGCATTCCTTGACCATTTCCTTTGGCAGAAGGTGTCATATCGTTACGCCGGAAAGCTCTCGCCGATGCGTAGCTGGTTACCGATGAGCTGGGTATTGCTCATCAAATCGAGTTTGCGCGACGTCGGGCAAGCGCAAGAATTACAAGACCTCCGTCACATATGCTTCAGGCTACACCACGTCTTGAAAGTGAGTTAACTACTGAGAAATCCGCCCACCGCCGAGCGGTTAGCCTTTTGACATCTATACCCGCAGGCCATACACTTAAATTAAGCACAAACGGGTACTTGGAGTCGCTCCGAGCGTACTTTCTGAACTTCTCGTCACCACCCCTCGAGTCTGCGTCTGAAATAGTAGAGTTTAAGTAACACTGTTCTTTCCCAATAATCATGCCTCACTTAGCGTTTAAGTATTTATGAAAGAACATATATTTAATTCGTGGACGGTAGGAGGAAGTTATATGGAGTTTCACGTCTTACAGCTTTACAAACAATCTTCATTGAATCAGACGTTTCAAGAAAGCTTCTAAATTAATTGTTTTGAAGATAATAAAATCCGATCTCGACGACCAGGTATTCGCATAACGCCTTAAGGTCTTTTCGTAATCGGACTGCTCATCTTCATGGGCCTATCGCGGCAGCTACCTTGATAGCAAAGAAACGTGGTGCGCCGTACCCCTGTCGTTTATCTTATAATAAAGTTGCGCTTAATCATAAATAGCAGCGATGGTAAGGAGTTTTTCCGAAAGAAAAATTCTTAAACACAATGGACTTTATGAGGTGAAATATCCCTTCCTGTGACGTGGTCGCCAACTGCTTGCCGTAAAGCAGATGACGATCACGCCAAATTTT
>NW_020188126.1:1533158-1542480 GCF_900000015.1 Plasmopara halstedii
CTAGATAGCCTGTAGTTTTACATGTATTTAGATTCTACTGTACATATTTAGGAAAATCTATGCATCTAAAATTAGGCGGCTTAGCCGCAGATAAAAATAAATAAAGTCAGTTTTGGATTTAAATGGACGAGTTAATTAGCCCTGGGTTAAGGTTATAATTACTTTTGGAGTAAGCGGATCGATCCGCTAAACTCGCACTTGTTCTGAGTATAGAACGAAAGGCCAGTGACCTAACTTACGCTTCCTCTAAGCGCGAAGCTACGGCAGCCCCGCTGCATAATGGCTAGTGAAAGCTAAGGTGTGAATGATCACACATTCAGGCCTTTATTGGAATTGTAATCAACAAATTTGTTAATTTTAGTGGCAAATTTTTCTTATGGTCCTCGCAACTATTTTCTTTCCGATTTTGGTACCATAGCATGTTGACTACCAAAGGCCGATACTGAATGACTTGTATTGTTCTTTTACATTAGCGACAGAGCTAAGTCTTTTCGTACTTCTATTTCACAAATGGATAAAATACCTTTGGGATCTCGCGATGCTACAATGCGAGAATTTCATGATCCTAAATAAGCTGTGCCCCCATCCAACATACTTCTGAATTCCATGACATTTCAAATATCATCATGACGACAACTCTTAGTTTTTTAATGCTCATGATGCTCAGGTTTCAACTTGTCACTTCCATCTCGATGGTGCCAGATGACCCTGATTACGGACTCAATGTTATGGAGCTCATCACAAAACGTGGGTATGCTGTTGAAGAGCACAAATTCTCGACTGCTGATAATTACATTCTAACGATGTATCGGTTGCCCAAAACACATAAAGAGACTCAAGAAAATATTCCAGCTGCATCTAAGAAATCGGCTGTCTACTTGGTTCATGGACTACTCGATAGTAGCTTTACGTTTGAATGTAACTTTCGCAACCAGAGTTTGGCATTCATCTTAGCTGATGCTGGCTACGACGTCTGGCTTGACAATAATGGTACAACGTGGTCAAACGAACACACAACTTATGCTATCGATAGTGACGAGTATTGGAATTTCTCTTGGCAAGAGATGGCACTATATGATATGCCTGCAATGATTCAATTCGTGCTTAATACAACGGGTCAATCAACCTTGAGTTACGTCGGACATTCAGAGGGTACAATGCAAGCGTTTGCCGGATTTTCCGTCAACCAAGAACTTGCTCAAAAGGTCTCGTACTTTGGTGCACTCTCCCCTGTTGCATATCTCGGTCACATGACCTCTCCAGTGTTAAAAGTGCTAGCTATGTCCGAAATGGACATGCTCTTTAACGTTTTAGGAGCTCGTCGATTCATGGAGACTAACTTTATTTAGGGGCAATTGGCGAGTTTCGAGTGCACTTTAATTGGTAAAGCTTGTACGTCTTTTATCACTACACTCATGGGACCTTCAGTTAGTTTAAATGCTACACGCTTACCAGTATATATCGGACATACCCCAGCTGGTACTTCAGTGAAAAATATGGCTCACTTTGCCCAAGGCATTCGAGATAATACGTTTCGGTATTACGATTACGGCTGTCAATGTGTTCGAGCATTTGGATTGCAGAATTGTCCGGGATTGTTCTGTAGGAACAAAGAGGTTTATGGTACATTTGATCCACCGACTTTTAATCTTTCTGCGATAAGATATCCACGTATGGGATTCTATGTAGGCACGGACGACTGGATCACAACTGATTCAGATGTGACGCAACTTTACGCAGAGTTAAAAAACGCCGAGATTGTTGCGAATCATAGTGTTCAGTACAGCCATGTCGACTTTACGTGGGGGTATAACGCCAACGAGGTTATCTACCAGAGCTTACTAACTCATATTGCCAAGTACACTGGCGTTGGTTACGATTGAGGGAGTCCACTGGAGGGGAATATGGTGTTGAGAAGTTAGTAGGATTTACAGCTGTGTATTTACCGCTCCCAAATAGACAACGATCATAATTGATGAGCTAAAAGACCAAAAGCTAAAAAGCATCAAAAGTCTATTCAACAAGCTTAAAAAATAGCAAACTAAGAGCCCCCATCAGCGAAAGCGCACTGGTCCGTGGACAATTGCCATCGAGAGATCGCCACCAACAGCTCGCTCCATGGTCGCGGATAGTGCGTCAACTGAAAACTCAGCATCAAGTGGGTGCACACCCACCCGGACTTTGCCTCGTTTGGTTCGAATGACAAGCAAGCCTGGCTGCTCTTGTCTGTGGCTATGACCCACAGCTGTTTCGATCAGTTTTCGCACGGGATGATGCTGCGTCTTCCAGTCCACATATGCAATGTGGAGACTTTTCGAATGTCGAAATTTACTTGCAACATCCTTAACGATCCTAAGCTCCTTCTCCCGCTGCTTTGTGTCACTTGATAGAAAGAACACAGCGCACAAAGACGTCGTTTCCGACGTGGCATGTTGACCAAGATTACACAATTTCGCCTCATTACCTGAGTGCAGCTGTTCGATCTCACCTGACTCACGCATGCGTTTTAGACGTTCGATATGCTTTTCAATCGCAAAATTGTATACTTGGTACTCATCCACTTCGCCATTGTATTTCGTAAGTTGACCTTCCCAAATGTATGCAAACGTCGGATACTTGTGAATGCCATTGGCACGGCACAACTTTGGGTGCTTACTACAATTTACAGCACCAACCTTCACTCTACCATTCAAATCACGAGCAACATTTTCATAATTACCACGAAATTCAGCACTCGGGGCGTCCATTTCGTAAAATTGCACAAGCCATTCATTGCGTGCACTTTTACCCGGAAATTTCTTCTTTGAAAGAGATGTGACAAGCGATTCTGGTCCGTATAACGTTTGTGGTTGTCTTGGCTGTGGACGACTACGACCAGATCGAGCACTTCCGAATCCATCCATGCCATCAAACTGGAATTCATTCGGCATTCCTCCTCCGAAGCCTCCACCAAAGCCTCCTGCACCTCCAGAAAAGTCTCCTGCTCCTCCAAAACCATGACCAAAGATTCCTTCAAACATTTTGGTAAATGACGCTAAATTCTCGTCGGAGGAGCGCCCTTGGTTACTCTGGTGACCAAATCCGCCTGAAAATCCGCCATTTGGACTTCCTCCTCCAGAACGTCGAATGTCATCGTATTCCTTGCGTTTCTCTGGATCAGACAACACTTCATAAGCCTCAAATACTTCAACAAACTTTTCTTTCGCCGCTTCCTTATCTTCAGCGTTCTCTGCCTTGTCAGGGTGGTACTGAAGCGCTAGTTGGCGGTACGCCTTCTTGAGCTCGCGATCGGAAAATTGTTTCTTTACACCCAGTACCTTGTAGTAGTCTTTACTGGGATCTAACGCGTAGATAGATACAATAACTATGGCTAGAAGTAGCGCAAGCAGCCGCAAACGCGCTCGCGGTAACGTAAGAGTCATGAAATCGAGTCAATCAGGTGTCTTATATATGGGAATTAGAATTGTCCTAACATAAGGCGATATTTTGGGTTGCCACGTTGTCTTGTTGCAGAAATTTCGAGAATAACAGTGTTTTTCTCAAGATAAAAGTAATGCTAATCAAATTTTTCTACTATATTCACTGAAGTAACGTTATTCCCTCGCATCGTACACTTCAACGATCTATACAAGTGCATATGTCGCCAGCAGTTTCCTTGCGGTCATATCTTTCTTTGACAAAGGGCAAAATGCGCTGCTAGATTGCATTGTAAAATTCCATCTAGACAACGCTCATGTTCTGCTTGTATCTTATCTCCAATATTTCATTTACAATGTTTCATTTTCACCTCAATAGAATCAGCTAAATTTAAGTTTTGATGCTTTGAGGAGCCACCCACAACGATCCATGCGTCACCTCAATGCTGCAATTAACCAGTCTACATCATCAAAGTCGACGACTTCAAGTTTGTACGCATCGTCAGTATGTTCATCGTCGTTAGTGACCAAGCGAAAAATTGATGAAATCTTTCGACGTATGCAGCCGCATTCGTTGGTACAATCATCAGAAAAGCTGCTAGCAACGCTTAAAATTAGTCTAAAGCTGTTTGTAAATGGAGTTGAGCTGTTGCCTGTTAAGTCTTCTGCCTCTGGAATTGCTCTTGCGGCGTCGATGGCACGGACAGGTACCAAACGTCCGACACCAACCTTAGCGGCTTGGCGCTTCAATCCAGAAGCTGGAAGATTTCACTATGGTTTAAGCTTCCAATACCCAAATTTCGACTCCGAACTGACATTATCGGCTTTAAAAGACGTAAGAGTCTTCCTTCAATCTTCTGTGATGCAAACACCTCGGCAGATTGTAGCTGGTCAAAACTGGACATTAGTAGCAGAGACAGATCGTCGTATTGGATTGGCGCTCTATGAAGTAGCACTTGGCGACTGGGGTGCAAGCACCCTCATTGCTCTGGTATGGACTCAAAGTCGTCAAGTGGCTAAATTTTATATGCAGCTTCACACGATGGAACTATTGTACTCAGGTCCACAACGATACCTTCAAGTTCGGAGGGATGACGACGTGGATCAAAGACACGGCTTGCACGCTTTTACAACAGCGATAAGTTTACGGTCGCTGGATGAACTTTATTGGGAACGTGAGATGTTTCAAGTCGAATTTTCGATGCCAGAAAAGGGTGCTGAGAATGTAAGGGTTGAACTAATGGATAGTGTACATGGGGGTCATTCTGCCGCTCGCGATCGAATGCTTAATTCTGCGACGGAACCAGTACTTAAACTGGACACAGACGCCGTGAAATATGCAATGAGCAATTGCTTGCTGGTAGATTTTACGCTTTGGGACGCTGATTGCAATCCGGTTTGGGGATTTAGTCGTGTCTTAGAGCTTCAGTCAGCGTCATCACAGCAAGACGAAGACGAGATCGATTTGTCGATAAGCTCTCTCGGACAGGCAACACAGCGCAGGCTGATGCATTTTCAAGATACATTTCGAGGCAACGATCTTGTAATTTCGTTGATCAATCGCTCACGATCAACATCATCAAATCACTCATCAAACAAATCAGAAATGTGGGTGAGACAAGTAACTTTGGGGCTAAGTGTCGATTTTATCAATACAACATTCTGCACAAGATACTGACAATAAAAGTTATACAAATCACTATAATACGCTACGTTTCATGCATAATGTGCTACTTCACTTATATGTCGCTGCATCGGACACTGTAGCTCCAGCGCTTGTCGAAATACTAAGATAGCGTCATCATGGTCGCCACGCAAATGCAATAACTTGCCCAAGAGTGACAGAGCCCCAATAGAAGCCGGCTCCAACTCCAAGGCACGTCGCACGGCTTCTTCAGCAGCCTCGCGGTCGTCTCCAGCACCATCTAAAGCTTTTGCCAAATCAAGCCACGCAAGTGAATTTTTCTCGTCCAAATCTACGCTGCGTTGTAATTCCGTTACAGCTCCTGCAAAGTCTCCTTTACTGAGTAAGCTCTCGCCAAGCTCATGATGCGTAGCTGCTAAATCAAATGGTGCTCCAATATCTTCTAAAAGATCCGCAGTGCTACTCAGTCTTCTACCAGCATTCAAGAATGCCATCGTAGCAGCAATTTCTGCCTCCTCGTCTTCATCTTCACATTCCGGTGGACAGGAATACCCGCTATCCCTGTACTTTTGGGCTATAGACTCTAAATTTCGCTCCATTTGAGCAGTCTCCATTCCACAGTCCAACGAATGTAGCATTCCATGTTCCAATGCATCGGTTGATTCCACTTCAGACAGTCGTTGTACGCTTAACGACCGGTCAAGCTCTGAGGATTGTGTTCGAAGTCGCAATCGACTGTCCTTTCTGGTAGGTTCGGAGTCGGATACGACACCATTATTCTCGCGTAATAAACGCTGCCGTTCCAAGACTGTTAGTTGAGCTGGTTCGACTGATAGAAACATTGAGCCCGTCGTGCGTTGCAAAGCTTCAGCAGGTTTTGTTACCACAGCTCTCCAATTATATGGCGCTGAGACTGGGATGAAGCCATGTGCACTGGCCTCGCTATTGTTGTCAGTGTGACATTCCCAATCAAGTGTTTTATATCGTTGCGATGATTCACTACGAAGCGACTTGCTACGTCTTTGAGACTGTGTCAGCACAGTGTTCGTAAAATTACTAGTATTATCAATGTAGGGGTACGCTCCCCCTGTACGGACTACGCGCTCAATCGCCCGACCATTTATCTGTTTTTGCAAATCGTCAAAGCAACGTATACAAACTCGTTGAGGTTGATCTAACCCAAGGTGTTTTAATGAAACACGATGCCTTGAGTGTCGTCCACACACGGACACGCCACAACTTCGACAGTGATGCCTTTGCCTAAAGTACCCAAACTTTGCAGCACAAAGTCGACATCTTGAAGCCAAGGCCCACCTTGGAAGAGGTGGATAAGGCGATATAGTCACAGCGATAGTATCTTCTTGTGTCATCAAGTTAGATGTCCTCCATCTGTCCGACAAAGAACCTTCCGTCTTTTCTCCTTGCTGTCGTTCTAATGTCGTCTCGGTCCACTGTGTTGTCGGTATAATCGTCATAGATGGCACATTGGTCTTCCTCGTATGAGCTTCTAGTGCTTTAAGCATTAAAAGTACAGCACTAGACGCCACCGGTCGTTCTTTGGCCAGCATTAAAGGCGTCTTACCATCAAGAGTACGCACTTTAATCGCCTTGGGATATACATTCAAAAGCGCTTGAATCACTTCCAAAGCGAGTCGATTCTTAATTGCCAAGTGCAGCGGCAATAAACCACCCAAATTACGCGTGGCCGCGGCTTTAACATATGCGCGAGCTAATGTAAGCACAACACGCGGCGGCGCTCTTGGGTCACTGCAGACCCAGTGAAGTGCCGTCATGCCAACGGGGTCCGAAGCTCTGACTAGTCGTGGACGCAGTGCGATAACCACTAAAAGTCGTGAAAAATCTCCATTTTCAGCAAGCTTGACAGCAGTCAAAGGATCTGCCAATTGAGCTTCAGAAAAGTTTGCTCTCTCTACGCGATGATCAGCAGGCACTTGTTGCTGTCGCTGTAGCCGCGTGGGCTTCATTTTTGGAATTTTAAAGGGTGTCTCGAAGTGCGCAAATTTCACAATGCGACATGGCTTCTATATAAAAAATAGCTGACTTTAAATAGACTCTTTGAACTTGCTTATCAAGATCGCTTAGAGGGTGAATCAACTAAGATCTTTTTTTGTATTAGAGCTCGATGCGACCGTTAATATTTGATCGAAAAATTGCGTCTTCTTGATAAGTGGCTCGTTTGACGTTGACCCCCAGCATTTATAGCCATAACATGGGAGACATTGATTAGAGATTATGTCCATCGATGGCCATGAGAAAAGAAAAGGATGTGTTAATTAATAAATTTGAATTCTCACAATTTTCACAATCAATTACAATTAACTCAATAAACGCACGTACGTCCTTAATTTTGCGTATATACAAAGTTAGACCATCATTCTGGTTTCGTACCTAGTACATTACAACCTATGTGTTAGATGTACAATTATTCTATTATCACACTGCACTCTTGTGTAATTTGTGTAAATTAGACGTAAGAGTGATGATGGAGATGACGCGACTCCGAAAGGAGAGGTCCGTGGTAGTTCATTCACATCAAGCAACAAAGAAATGAAAGAGCTGCAACAGGTACTTTGCGTAGAGTATTCCGCGTTCACAAACGCATAGAGACTGGGTTTATCCTTTTCGACCAGAGGCGGAAGTGAAAGCCTCAACCGCAACTAGGTCTCTGCTGTTTCGAGAGTACATAAATTGAGAATTGATTCGATCTGACTGATGATGCCTATGTACGTTTCACTATCTATCGTGATAAACTATCAGTATTGCCTGATGTGAGGTCATCAATTTGGGCGGCCACGGACCTCTTATTGATTGAGCTTCATCGTATATTCAGCTCCACCAAAGTACAGTGTTAAATGCAAAACTGTTCGCCTCTGTACGCACAATGTATTGTGCGTACACAATAGTACAGTCCCTCACAAAAGAGAAGATCAAACTATGGTAAAAGCTTTTTTCTGTCTTTTCAAGACACGGCGCATTAATGACGACTCCACAAGTATTCACTGCGCCTAAAGTCTACTTGAACCAAACTTTATTGCTGTAACATAAACAACAAATTAATTAACCATCAGGAAAGGTGCGCGCACACGACGTGCTAAGAAAATCGGTTAGGATCCCACGGTAATCTCGGATGTAAAAAGTCGTAGTGACTCTTCAGGTTCGGATCATGCACATTCAGAATCGTCTGACAACACAAGGCCTAACCTATACGCGTCATGGAGACTTCTCACTGCCCTCAGCATCCTCGCAGAGTCTCGTACTTCGAATTCTTTTATATCGGCAAAGTGTCGCAATACCCCTCCTTTGGTCTAGTACGTTAGCAGCAAGATGGGCTGAACTTGCTCTACACCCACCAGTGCAAAATTTACGCCGACTTTTGTCCAAATCATTACGCTGCGATTACGTTGACGCGCTGGTGCGGAGCTCCTACACAACTATGCGTATAGGTCTTTCGCCCACACCCAGAGCAGATCCAGTGCGACATTGTCACTCGCAATGCTTTCTCGGCTTGCCGGCCATCACTTCCCAGGAGTATCGGCTGCGCTCAGAGCATCAATTACTGAGAAAATACGTACAAACCATGTGGGATGTACCATGGGTCCAAGAAGGCAGCGAACTTGTAGATCAAGCCCAGTTTGAGCACTGGATGAGAAGCGCATACCGCCTCACCAATCCAAGGGCTTTACAAGACAGCTTCAGCGCAGCAAATATATACCTCGAGCGTCATGTCTTGATTGACATTGCAAAGAACAAGGTACAACGTAGTCGTTTACATAGTAACTTATATTAATTTCCTGTTTTCACAGCCCCACTCGTCACCATTAAGCAGCTGTAACTGCTACGACCAAAGGTCCTTATCACTGAAAGTCCAGTCTACACCCACTCGTGCGAAGCGCGCTGCACCGGGTAACCCTGCCACTTCATCCATGGAATTGAAGACCAAGAAGACGCACTTTACCGCGGTTATACTCCTATTAGCGGTTTTCGGATGAAGCTTGTCGGTGTAATACCTAAACCGCCCACAAATTATCCGACTCAGGGTATCCTTTCCACTTCACCTCGTTACGACGACAGCCTTATTGTACCGCCGGCCAACAAGACAGTCCACGTGAAAGTGAGTTAACCTATCATCGATCAATGCTAGAAGAGATCAACTCTCCCGTGACCGGTTCCCGCGAGCTCTTTCGGTTTTGGCGGCACGTCGACTCTCTTTGAGAGTCGCGACGTTTGTTCACGGGTTAAA
>NW_020188126.1:1542490-1542626 GCF_900000015.1 Plasmopara halstedii
AGGAACTCAACCTGTTTCAGTCAAGCAATGGCGCCAAAGTCCTGATCAACGAAAGACGATCCAAGAGTGGACCAAAGTGATGGTTCAAGCGGGCATCATTCGCCCCAGCACGTCTGCGTTTTCGGCACCAACCTTC
>NW_020188126.1:1542636-1546777 GCF_900000015.1 Plasmopara halstedii
AATGAGTGTGTTGGTAGATGCTCTTTACCAATACATTCGTGTCGCTAGTATTTCTGCCAGCTACACGTAGGCTACAGATGACGCGGAAGGAGGATTCATACGGATGCTTTACTAGCATTCGGCTGTTGTTTTATTGAGATTGGAAAACATGTACCTTTGTCTTGAACGTTTCTAGCATCGACTAAGTTTTCAGGTTACCTTCTCGACAAGGCTTTCACGATTTAGTTGCTTTTCCTTCATATGCATCTCTACGTCTCCTAGTTCTCTCTAACGTGCTGTGTCGTCTGTACATATGCATGGTACGACTAAGCGATGCTTGGCGACTCCCATTAATTCCCTTTCTACTGGTCCTTACTTGTCTACAAAAACAAGCAATTCCGATACCCTAATACCAAACTATTTAACTACTAATCTCCAGTTCCTCCTTTCCACGCTAAACTTATATGCACTGAGTCTCTTCCATCATTTTGGACATGTAGTATGGACCACTCATATACATTAAGTTGGTCCATGCAGACTTGTCGCGTATGCTGCACAACTGGCTCTGAACCTTTTAATGCCAGTCTTCAGCTTAGACAATTGCAAAACTGACTGCTTCGAAATTTATCGTCTCTATTAGCCCTTCGTTCAAGAACAGCTCAACTGGTTCTTCGGTACTATCGCCAGAAATATTCATATACAAAACAACGAAAAGCAGTCCAACCAGAACGTCATAGAGAAAAAATTCATCGGTGTTGGTCGTTGTAACAATGTTTGATACTAAATTTGTTTCTCAAGGCATCGAGAACCATCGTCTCATATTGCTTCTACACCTCGTGCGGAACGACAACGAAGGAGCTATTTCGACGAATTTTAACTTGATGGCTGTCATTACTTGTGGGTACACTGCTCTTAACCGTTAAAGCTTAAAAAGCACATATAACACAATCGTATCAACGATGACTTGCATAATAAGTAGAAATCGAATTTGTGCTAGTTAACAAAATGATTGGAAAGTAGGATTAGATATTTGTTTCAGCGACCAATGTCATACTAATTTCACATGCAAAGTCCAAGTATCTAGTATAAATCGGTAAAATCAAATTGAAACCAGCAAATTGAACCAGGCTTATCTACTGGAATCAGTAAAAATTGACTTTGACGCACATCGCCTAGCATAAATGCACTCGATCAGAACATTACCTATCTTGGGGAATCTTTTTCGGTTGTGTACGTTACAATTTACATAATTGCGCTCGATTACTCTCCACTTATTAATTGACGAGCCATGGCAAAGTCTTTTCCCGGAGCTGTCGAAGTGCAAACTGCCGAAGAATCAATTAGATCAGATCTCTTTTCAGTGTACATGGCTTTCAACAAGCTTGACAATTGTCTGTTCAGCGACGGTGAGGGGTAAACTATCACGACATAATCTAACCACACGTGAATCAGCTGGACTTCAGAAAAACTAATAACAAACGTTACCAAAGGAGATGTTCAGACCACTGCGAGAAGTAGATTGGAAATTCCTTCATCGTTCGTTAATCTACTACCAATCCAAAACGATTTGCCCCTAATCGTACAACATCCGCGACAGTGCGATTTCTGCTTTATCACAACAATCCAGCTAGCTCTTCGTCGATAAAGTATCTTTCGAGAGCCATGATTAGACTAACTGGTGACCTTGTGGATTTTTGGGAAGATTTGTCTTAATCCTTGAATAATGTGCTGAAGGACTGCAAGCGTTGGTCCCTAAAACCAGTCAAGATTTCGACCGGATCCTTATAAACTACCAGTGCTTGATCTGTTCGATCTCAAGCACTTTGGCCTGAGCCTGAATCCGACATTTTCGCCAAGCAAGCGATAAACAGGTAGCACGTCCAGTTTTTTGCCGGACTCACAGCGCTATACTTGTTGTAAGGCACACGTAGTGAATACCTTACCCTTCGTGTCAGTAGTCGGCTGTGTAGCTATGTTGTCGTTCTTGTACGTCTCCACACTCCTCTTGAAGGGCTCATGCAGTCCTAAATTACTTGTATAACTTAATCAAGAATGTGTCTAGCATCATGACTATTGAGCAGCGCAGTGACTTGGTTTGTAGTCTCTAAGATGTTTAACAAGTAGCGCAGTAGACACGTCGTCGACGAGGGTTGGAGAGAGCCGATAAGGACGCTGATGTGGCAATGGTATCATCATGTCTCCATATTAGTAGAAAAATTAATGAGAAGGATAAAACTGGTTTCATAGGCTTGACGCGGAATACTTATACGGGTAGAACCGTATCGATTCAGCGTACGCAAATCAAAACTCGAGCTCTCAACATGTTTATCTTCACTCGATTATAAACATTGTCCAAATATTGTTCACCCACAGCCAGCCATTTATCAGTGAAGTAATATCTTTCTTCCATGTGTTTCTTTAAATTTCAGAATCGTTGAGCGTCTTCGTATCGCTATGAAGAGTGGATGTCACGATTGCCCCTGCCATACTCTCAAGACCTTTGGTCGTATGCTCATGGGAAATACCATCAAGTGAGGCTAAAACGACTTTTCCGAGATGTTCTTGTCAGTCATGAGAATTATATCAGTAATCGTATCGTCATAAGATGTTACCTCAAGGAAATCGGCGACGGAGGCACCAACACCAGTATCTGTGAGAAGAACGGCGCATACCACTGCCGAGTAACTTGTACAATGTGGTACTTACATCTTCTCGAAACAAGAGGTGTTAAGCTGTAGAGCCAATTCAAAACACATTGTTCGCAGTGATACTACAATCACAAAATTTAAAGCAATTTTGAGCCACCCGAAAGTTGCGACTTGCAAGGTTGTACACGTCCACATGGCAATATTTCAACAACGCTACGAGATACTTCAGTTTCACCGTCAAAATTTCATTCCAGGCGAAGCAGATCGTAACACGCGTAGGAAGTATACAGCGGTAGAAAAGACTTTAGTTTTAAGAGCTCCGACAGATTATCGAAGAATAGCATCTTTATCGATGCTTAAAACGGGCCTCTGAGCGTAAAGCGCACTATGGTCCTAGGAAAAACGCACTTGTTTACAGGTTGAGCATTGACATGTGCTGAATATTAGCACTTCATAGCTGTCACAGTTGCTATCCTATAATACTCATTCAGAGGGTTGTAGTGCACAAAATGCGGAATGGCAACATTATTGAGCGCTCTAATTGGAGTACAAAACGAGTACGGAGGTGTTGTGCGAATTTGATAGTGTAGCGCATCATCGTCACGGTACATCCGCCCAGTTAAATAGTCTGCTATACTTAATATCCCCTTTTTCAGCCATTTAGCTCGAATTTTAATTCAGTTAGCTGCATCTAGTGGTGACAGCCAAAGTCGCTAAATCTCAGATGGAAATAGTCGGTTGACGAAATTTTTGTTGAGAATGGCCTTTTCACAGCGTTAAGCTATTCGGTCATGAGCTGAGCCGAGGCCATGAAAGTCGCACTATTTTTCTGACTTTCTTTAAACTAACTGACGTTTTTCGTAGCTCACCCGAATTTACAGGCGAGGACAGTAATTGCCGTCTACGTTTGTCTGACTTGATTCGTGCGATGTCCCGAATATACGTGTACTTAATTAAGCTGATATTTTATGCAGCTGGACTAGCACCACCCAACTCGTACCTATGCGGCACCCGAATCGACTGACCAGCGGACGAGAAGCGGACGCCAGCCACAACACAAAACGACCAACATCCCAGTAGCTAGCGCATAAATGCTTTAATTAGTGCATTTAGTACTGGCGATCTCGCTCAGCACACGACAACTGAGTATCTTTGCGCAGCACGAGGACAAGACCACTCTATTAGCTCAAAGGCAACTAAAGTCGACTGCAGCGTCGGCTACCACGGAATGACCGAGAAGTCCAAGCTGTGTACTGATCTGCACGACAGCAGATCTCGAAACCACGATTCAAAAATACGAGCTTCAACCTCCAAACTTAAAAAGAGTGTGCGATGGGCTACCATTACCGTGCATGAGTTTGGCGTAGGACTAGGCGGTAGCGCCGTGTCCAGCAAGGGTGGTCCGTCCATTGGCCTTGCAGATACACCCGAGTTCACGTGGACAACACGAGTGGGTGAGATGGCCGAGTGTGTCGAGGGTGTGCATCGCTTCACGCCTGATCAGCGTATCCGCC
>NW_020188126.1:1546787-1546985 GCF_900000015.1 Plasmopara halstedii
TATGTAGATGAGAGCACTCTCGACCATCACCTTCACGACAAGGTAGCGACCTGCGGCCGACAGCAGTGGGAGTTCAATCGCTGAGTCGAAACCAGGGATATCATAGCAAAGCACCGTGAGCACGCCAGTGCTCCGACCTCGCGTGGGTCGATCCAGCAGCGAGTTGGGATCATTCACGAAGACCTTGTGCTTGAAGCT
>NW_020188126.1:1546995-1580567 GCF_900000015.1 Plasmopara halstedii
AACGTTTCGCGTGAAATGGTCCACTCCTTGCTTATTGAGCAGTGTTAGCAGGCGTCGACCCTGTTGTGGCTAGCTTGTATATGTTTCCTTTAGTTCGGCGGTAACTTGACTCTATTTTTAGGTTCGGCGTGATACAGAGGCTTAGAGAAGCCAGATCTCGGATTAGCTCGCTCAACTTTGCCACCACACTGCCTGGCTTAAGGCACCCTCAGCGATTCAAAACCGCACTCCTGCTATGGAGCAGAGGGAGGCTTAGTACGCGAGGTTTTGCTCAGACACTCGTAGATACCAAAACATAGCGCTCCTTGAGCGGTATGTTTTTTTCTTCGTTTTCGAGGTGGCCGTTCAAAGGCGCATCATGTGCATTGCACAATAATCTGTATATGAGGTCATCGTCACCAGTCATCACACCGTGCCGAGTGTCATATGGATCAGTACTGTAATACAGTGAGCTTTTAGACACATCACAGCTGTGACGCTGTGCAACCGCGCGCTACGACAAAGCGTCATTTCAATTGTCAATCTCCTTGTTTCACACAGCGTTTGAAAGCAAAACAAACACATTTTGCAGCCGGCTTGTATGATTTAAGTATCGTCTTTTTCATTCGCGAAATCACCCTTTTGACATGCGACAGATTATCGTCTGCGCGATGCGAATGTATTTCTCCCACTGCATGTGGCTTTAAATTGCTGAAAGAAATATGAAGCATGAGAGAATCATCGTATTGCCATCCCAGCATATGAATTCCATTTTAATCAGACTGGGGAGGGGTCGTGTCATGTCGGCATAGTATGCACAATACACGTACAAGTTGCTGAATAGGCCAATCTACAGTGGCCTATATCTTTGTAGGATCTGCCCGTCGTCCTTGCTTCCAGATAAATCAACCCAGCAAGAGAATTTTGCTGACGGCGAAGACACAATTGTTTATATTGAAAAGTACTTGATTCAAGCACATGCACTCGAGCATTGCTCACAAGTGTTCAATGTCGTTTCCACAGTTGGCTCTCACAACTATCGCAGCGAAGCTGCCATAGCTCTTTGCTTAGAGGAAGCTAAGCTAAGATCAACGAGCTTACGTTCTTTTCAAAAACCAGTACTAGCGAAGCGGATCGCAATGCGCTACTTCTAAGTACCAAAATTTTCAACTAGGGTAAATATTGAAACTGTATTTAATTGTTTTAGTTGCGGCAGAGCCGCCAATATATAAATGTTAGGTTTTCCTAATTAATATAGTAATACTTAGTTCATATAGCAAAACCTAATTAAATATAGTAATACGCATAACTATTGGCGTGGTGGCTTCTGGTTACGGTGTAGCCACACCAATGTGTGATTATACTAACTTGTGTAATACACACTTATGTACGGTAGCACCATCTTGTGCAACCCGCCCTTTCTTTCAAGGGTACGAGAAACCCCGATGCAACTCTGGACAAATATATCGTGATTTGACGATGATCATCGCTACGATTTGACCTGAACAGCTGCGTAACATAATACTTCAATGTCGTAGGTTAGACATCCCCTGAACGATAAATCCAATCTTATATCATCCAACCTGAAGTTCTTGCCACACTGAGATTAATATTGCTGATGATATTAATCTCATCAGCAAAATAAAACCCATCAGACACCTCAAGTGCTATGAGAACTAAACATGTTGTTCGTCAGTACATCCTTTCATACATAAGGCGGTTAAGCTAGAATCCGGATTGTATTAGCTCATTATAAAAATGCACGATTTCCACTTGCAGCCAGTCGTCGTCGCACAGAAAGTAGGTGGTGACTGTGGAAACTGAGTTGCATTTTTGAATTTGTTTCGTACTTCGCGCGTCAATGGCGTCATAATGACTGCTTAGAAGTAGGCATATAGTGCGGCGCGATGTTAACCCTGAGAATCAAGCCGATCTCATCAGACACTTCACGGTTCGGGGGCAACATACGTGGTGGGTCTCTTGTCACCACCTCGTACTTTTTCCAGCAAAACTAGAAGAGACCTGTAGGATTTTAAACATAGCTGCCCGGTCCGAACACTTATATTCGGGGTGGGGTGCATAAAAATCATAAGAAGTTATAAAATCTCCCGTCTAGAGGGTCGGCTCGTTATTTATGCGGATTTTTTTAATTTGAAGCTTCCTCTGTCCAAAGTGCACGGCAACTCGTACTTGGAGCCAGGCTCACAAATGAATCGTGTAAAGACTTTATTCTTGTGGGGAGAAACCTTCGATGTTCAATTACTTGCACGCAGGGCAACAAGACCATTTCAATATGCTTATGTCTGTTGTTAATTCGAAATGATCATGGAGCTGGCGGCCAAAGCGTCAGATGCGGAAATTGCTCGCTTCATGGCTTTCACCAGCTATGAAATCGCGTAAGATTCCACACAAGCTACCACTTGGAAGTGAGGTAGCATAACATATGATGGATACAGCAACAGTAGACACTTTGTTGACTGCTTCATCACATCTGTCGCTTTGTTGGAAACACCCCGTGCCAAACTTGACGGGGTATTTAGGGGGAGATTCTGTCCGGCACTAGTGTTATAGCCTGTTAGTAATTGCTTGGGCAATGTTCATGATGTAAGTTCTCGCGCTGACCACCCAATTCCGATAGGTCTACTCAATGCTGCTCGTCGCACTCGCGAAGAAAACAATTTTGAATGTATTGCTGAACGAAATTTGCAGTCATGGTCATCCGTAGACGACTCCAACGTAAATGAACTTTTGCTGCTGTGATACTCGTCGTCTTGGATAGAAACGTTGAAAGGTCCCCTGAAGCTGCTTGATAGAGCAAAATAAATTGCTCTATGACGTCGCTGACAGATGTTTAAGAGCAAGAACAGCTATATTACTCACAAAATCAGGGCGGATTACAGTGATCACACCCTGGGTGGGAAATTCTAAGATGATTATGGATTAGGCCATGATTTAAAAGAAAAAACATCACAAACCGCTTTCAATTCTGAGGCTTGAAGTTCACACTTGTGCATAATCGATACGTTTCATCCACGCTCTACGCTAGGAACTGCGTCAATTTTTGCCCGATAAGAGCATCAAAAATTGAATTGAAGACACTTAACAATATTTGAATATGAATTTTGTCTCGACCGACGTCTCGAATTGCACGTCATCCGATTTACAACTTCAACAATGTTATGAGCCTTTGATCATTGTATCGTCGCTCACTTCCGCACATGTCTGGTCTGGGAACATTCTGCGAAATAGACTTTGTGCGTGTCGTGTTTGCTATTACGTGTAATATTTCAGTTCAAGTTATTGCAAACGTGAGGCGATCTGAATAGACAGATTCGCGGATGCATGAGTATCGAGTGCCTTCAAAAGTTTTGTCCTCTCGTCAAGGGTTGCGAGCTGAAAGATTAATTTCAACAGCTAGGAAATATATTTGCGCAATAGCCTGTAATCTCTTTCAGGACTTACGATAATTATATTAATGGAGGGTCTATGAACGGTTACGGCTGGCATCGGAACCATCCACGTCTATTTACTTTTCTGGTGAAATAGCGGAAGTCCTAATTGCAGAGCACAACTTCCGTGTCCCGACGATTGAACAGAGTGCGGGGCGGAAAATGTAACAAGCGCGTCAGAGTAGTCAGACTTCAGTCATACTCATAAAACAGAGAGGTGCCCACAGAATTTTATATGTGGTAGTTTCTTTCATTAAACCTCCGCAAGCTTCCTATTCTGTCAGTAGATTATGACACGTCTAAGTCCAATGCAAGTTGGTCAACGATCGCCTCACAGATACGTCGAGTCCCAGTAGGCGGTGTCCAAAAATAGTTAATTTTCTTAACGTGAGATGGAATTCACAGGGAGGGTTCTTATTTGTCGATAACAATATCCTAGTGTCGTGAAGTTCTGACCTGCTTCATTTAACTCAAGAGCATCGTGCAGTTTCGCAACTGCTTCAAGATGTGAGCCAGTACACGGGGGTAATAATATGCCAAAAAGAAAGCTATATCCGTGCGTCTGGCGGCGGGAACACTGGCAAAACGTGACGGGGCTTATGCTGAACCTTCAAGTGATAAAAGAGTACTTAACAACGTAGATAGTTATCTACCGTTTTACGCATACAATGAAGATAAGATAACATGCTAGATTTGGTATGGTTGGAGTATCTCAAACCTTTACAGACTAGAAATCTCGAAATCTTGCTGCTACGTACTTTACACGTGATGAAGTTTTGGCGTGTCATAAGCTCAACACAGCAGTCCTTTCGGTGGAGGTGCAAAGCCGTGATAGCCTCTGTCCAGGATCTGCATCCGCTTCCTGCACGAATACGACCTTGTCTTCTGGGCTTTGCCCGATGTTTTCGTGGACATAGGACAAAGGATAGAAGCGGCAGTGAGCCGTGCTGCAAATTGCATCGACGTGGCATGACAAATCTCCAATCAAGTTGAAGTATATTTTAAATGGTTTTGGGCACGACAGAAGAAACGGCCATCAAAGCTTTGGAAAATAGATAAATTTTGTGTTCTACTAAATCTGAATCGAAATTGTAACACGTCAGCCTTTGCCATAAGCATGCTTGCACCAAGCAGATATTAATGAACACGAAGCGTTACCATGCTCGAGGCTGAAATAAAAATATTACGCGTTGACAGAATGTACACTACTGTTTTGTAGCAGTGACGATATTTGCAAACAAGGGGTTGTTCTAAGAAGAAAGATTGCCGCTGAATCAGGACTGGAGTATTCTTCTCTTGATACGTTTGAATGAGACCGCCACAAGACGTAGGAGTGGGAAGAAAGTTTTCTGAGGATTTCTTATAATTTTGATGGGCAGCAAATGACGTTTCATGCAGATTAATCACTATAACGGTTTCATGTCACAACAGATTGCACTCACGCAGAGAGAATAACAGTGATCGCACCCACTCCGAAAATTGTGTGAACTGGTTGCTACAGAAGCGTCGTAGGTGTTTCAAGCGTGTGAGCAAAGCTGTGCAAATCGTACAACTGAACACAATGTTATCATACTTGGGTCAACATAGAGTTATGTAAGTCCATGGCAACACAATAACTGTTAAAAATTTAGCCAATGGTCAGGAAATCTGACAAATGACAAGCATTGAGCGTAGTGCCGAAGTGGCTCAACCACAATAGTCGATATCCTCCATCTTTCGTGTTCAGATGTCATCTCAGTGAAAATATCGAAAAAAACGCAAATGAGATTTGAAGGAGATAAGCACATTCTCCTCTATTGTGACTAGTACACGATGCTAGTTTAATTTACACCACGAGCTTTGATAATGCTGTACGACAACGAAGCAGTATAGAGTGGCGTGGCATCTTTAGCGTATTTGCTTTGAAATATAGCCTGTGAAACAAGATAATACGCAGAGGATTTGGTTGGAGCCAAATAGAGTCGTGCATATAAGTCTCCATCTACAGGCGACAAACGTACTAGTAAACCGTTGTTATAATTAATCTACAGTGAAGGAGCGTATTGATACTCGTCGATCAGAAATGGTATGGATACCAGTTTAGCTGCTTTGAGTTATGTTGGGGAAGTAGTACACTCTCGTTTGGCTGATTTACTTCGCATGTCAGCACGTGACTAGTCACCGAGAAGGACGAAGATCAAATCAGCCACGTAGACGCGCAACAGCCACGCAAAATTGAGTTTTCACCATAGCTGAATTATCTAAATTGCGTATGGCCGTAGCCAAATTTATCTTTGGCTCATAATAATCAAGGACAAGTTCGAAAACTATATGCCGTACGAAACCTAGCCGGGTAAAGCATTTGCTTCATAGTTTCCTTCACCAGCATACTATATTTGAAATCATACCACTAAGTGCTGTACTAGGTGCTGGTGGCACCCACACCAGAGATCTCAATCAAGGCGATGACCCAAGATCGGTAGTGAAGGCCATAATACGTTTTGTGTAGCTCGACCCACTTTAAATTGTCAAATGGGCCTCTATAATTTTATCCAAAAAGGTCATTTATGACGCGATCGGGTGCTGCCTTCTTTTCTAAGGTGGTTTCGCCGAGAGAGCAATTGCAAGCCCGTGCATTATATCTGTAAACGGCATGGCTCAGATGTTCTACACCCGACTGCCATAATCAACCAGTATCTGTCATTCGTAGCGACGCGTTTCTAAAATCTCGTACGTTGACATTTCCCGATTTTGCCTAGGACTTGCCGATGATTACGAAGTACAGCGTTGTGCGTGCTCCCACCCGTACGTTCGGAGAACTTGTTTGCAAAGTGGTACAGTAGCAACAACATCTTCATTTCAGAGCTATACTAGGATGGTTCCAATATACTGCCGCTAGCAGAGAGAAAATATGAAGGCAAGGTCCAAGCGTACTATCTACCCATCGTTCACTGGTTGTTTGCTTCTTCAGCAGACACATCTTTCTGAATCGAAGACGGAATGTCCAAATCACATGAAAGAGGGACGAAGACTACTAAAACGACATAAGCAATAACAGCCAGATAATAGAATTTGAACAATTGTACAGCATCGTATTTGATAAATTGTATTAAACGTGTTCGATGAAAGTACAAGACTGCAGTATTTAGCCCGTAGCACATTTTCCACATTTGAATCATGACAGGGAACGTAAAGGTCTGCGCAAAAGTGATTGCTCTTTGAGAAACAAATGCACCTGAGCTTCCACTACACACTCTGCACTTTACTATGTTTATTCTCCTGAGCATACTCATACGGCTAGTTTCCTCCCGGTACTCAATCAAATGGCTCAACGAGACTCCATAGAAGGCGCAGTCTTAGCTACTAACACAATTCCCGGCGAGGATGCCAAGGTATTTTTATTCACCAATACGAGCTGACGTATAATGCTCTGGTCCTCACTAAACACCTTCGCCACATATCGTAACCGTCCTTGAAGGAGGAGGAACACTCAGCTTCCCAGCCTTTCTTGTATCAAGCACTGTGCCAGTCTTGGCCGGCGATAAATGTTGCAGCACCCCGCTGTAAAAGCAAGACAATCTCTAGTTCGTCATTAACAAGCTGCACCTGGCTTTATGAGCCGAACTTGCTTTTCAAAAGCTCGAAAATATCCCGAGCCTTGCTATAATCACGGCCACGATTTGAATTGCCTGACGCTTCCGACTCGCATTATGGAAGTCAGTACTTCATAATAGGACGAACGTTGAGTCCTTGGAGATGACCGATTATTATCGTACCCACTTTGCGCACTGGGTGTGGATAACACGCCAAGTCACTCATACTGATATTTTGCGAGCGAAATGTATATCTGCCAAGATCGTCGACTAATGCCCGAATCTGTACAGTACAAAACACGACGGAGACACTGAGAGAAAACCCTTCACTCCTACTTGCTGAGGCTTACTTATCTATACGTATCGATGGCACAGCTATTACAGTTGCTGACAAAAGGACAAAGTTATCGCACGGTCGGTCTTCACACATTAATGGAAAATGCGCTGATACGTCTTTTATCCGAGGGAGATATAGAGCAAATATTTGTTTATTCGTAAGTGGCATCGATGCCTGGACAATCTTGAGAACTCAAATCTCGAAGTCCCATGGGATCTGTATAACTTTCACTACATCGGGCACTAGTGTCAGTCCTGTTATACCCTACCAGGAGGATAAAGATTCTAGGCCACTCTGTGCTCGTCGTACAGTGCCGACAGAGATAGATCCTTCTGCTGATGGCTAATACAACACAATAAGAACATCGCTATGTGAATCCAAGACTGATATGAGTCAGATCTTATGTTTATACTACAAGCCCACTATTGCACCGCTTGGTCTGAGGACACTTCTAAACCAAGTGTAAAGGAGGCATGGAAGGCGTTAAAATGCTATCTCACAGATTAAACATCTACGAGTACCGCAGAGCTGCTCAGCAACTAAAAAGTCACTCTCGACTACATCAGCATGGTTTATGTTCATTTTCAATAGCGCAGTCATGGAGTATCTACATGCAGTACCAGACCCCACTGAA
Organism: Plasmopara halstedii; assembly: GCF_900000015.1. NCBI lineage: Eukaryota > Oomycota > Peronosporomycetes > Peronosporales > Peronosporaceae > Plasmopara > Plasmopara halstedii. Next base: position 1,554,967 of record NW_020188126.1, read on the forward strand.
GGTTTGGAATTCTATTCTGCACTGAATGCGACACCGACCACTTCCTCAAACAAGGAAGGGTGGGGGTGGAAGGTCTTGGTGCAAGCCGTACTCATTTGGGGACTCTACGTATAAATAATTACCGCTAATTGCAATAACCGCGTCATCGCTCCTGACTCATTTTTCAGCCGTGCATTTTCGCTTCACGTGATCAACCTGGTCACAATCATAACACTCGCCTTCAAAGCTGCTGTCATTGCGTGGACTGCCACCTTTTCGAACGTTGTCCCGTCAACTTTTAGTATTTTATTATTATCATTTAGGCAGCCTTTATTTAGCCCTCACTGTGCAGTCTTTGGGCATTTTAATCAATGTGATGTCCTCCACATAAACTTCAACAAATAACAATTCCGACGCCAGACTGCTAAGAAGATCAACCGGGTCTCCATTCTACAAATAGTTCGTCAAATGTTATTATTTTGCAATCAAATAGACATATAGCTGTTTCATCTTCTTCAACAGTATTAAGCGGCATCATCTCAACACCGGTGGAATCCTTTGGGGCTGACCCTTTTGTTATCTGACCACAACTCTTAAATCTAGGCGTAAGCGCTTGTTTATTTATTTCGTATATCTAAATATGTTTCTTGCCGTAGTGAAAGTCTTTTCGGCTGTCACCGTTAGCCCTCGTGCATTCACAATAGGCGTGTTGTCTAGAATCATGTATCACTTGATCGCTATTGTCGTGATACAAATCATTCCAAGAAGGTTAATGACGCCTACAGTCATAAATTTAAACTCCAAAAGTAATTATTACGTGGTATGAATGATCGGTGCATTCTTTCTGTGCTAATTCAGAAGGTGGAGTTGTCTAGCAGTGTGCTTGAATCAGAATTGCTAACAAAAATTTGTGCGCTATCCAAGCTCAGAAAGTGGACATACTTTCGGAGCTCTACCATTCAAGGCTTCATTTCGACGCACTGCACGTAGTAAAGCACGTTTACGCAGCTTAGTTGCATGCAATTAAGACTGGACGACACGCACACATTTTACACTGTCAGACTTGAAAAACGGCTGATTACTTATAATATTAAGATGATGCGAGAGCGTAGAGTTTGATAGACCTTTCAACGTCACCAATTAACAAAAGTTACAATTGACATAAATATTGCACTTTGAGCTTAAGACTTTCGTAAATTACTGGCAACTGTACGCATTCTGATGTGCTAGTTTTCTTGTCCTACACAGCACGATAGAATAAATTATCTGGCGCATATTGCGAATGACAAAGCTGGTTGCTCCTTGTTGTACGTCAAGCACGATGCATATTTCACTTTGAGAATGCATATTGTTTGTTTGGTTTGGACGAGTGATTTTCTCGATGGTGCTCTTTAAACTGATCGGTTACTTTCATGATCACAACATTAATCAAAATTTTCACTTAACGTATGACCTGACGGCATGTTTTCTCAAAAAAAATGCAGCGATTAAGCGCTAATAATACAGCAAAACGAATGGACAAAACATTGATAAAAGCAGAGGCACTGTGTCGCGAAATCGCTATGCCGTTCAAGTATGGAATGTCAGTTCCTTATATGTACTCCTTTATTTTACAACTTTCCCTCCTCTCCTGTGCATACAATCTAAGTGTCGCTGAGCGAAGTATCGATGAGCGGAGAATGCAGGTAAATTTTTGTTATAATTTTTGTTATGATGCAGAGAAGGATGGAAACCATCTGAACACTGTGATACTTCGTGCTTGTTTGTACACTAGAAACCAAACAGTTGCTTTCAAGGCACTCGCGCACATCTGTATTAGTATCATCGTTTAGCCCTCGTACGAACATATTCGAATGTGAGTCTTTTATGACTTACTACCTTATGATCTTCAATTTTAATATTTTAATTTTGTATGGTGCCAATTATTAGAACATCTATGGGTATAAGCTGCAACTGGATTAGGTGGGTGGATATTCTGTAGCTTCCACGATTGACAAAGCGACGGATATAGGACATAAAAAATGTTGTTTATTTTAGTCCATCGACAAAATATATTTCAGCCTGTCATATGTACTATGTGCAATACATTTCGAATTCAAAGTCTGTAACTACACCATTTCAAAGAGTGGTAGAGACAACGTAGCAAAATATATACCGCATCCCTTCGAGCATAACACATGGAAAGTAATGTTTTCTACTCACTGAGTTTAAGAGGACCGTCTTCTTAAGTGCGAAACTGATGCTTTGCACCGATTTCTACAAGTGCAAAAAACTGATCAGACAGACAGGGATCACACAGGAAAATCGTCACAGATGGTAAACTTGAAGATTACGATTCTCGTTGAATCGAACAATAATTAAGTTTTATAACCAAAGTTTGTAGATCACTGACATATTATCTTTATTACAATATATTGAGCATTCTGCTTTGACTCATATTTTATGAGTGTTTATCGAAAAGACTGACCCATTCGAAGTAAAGTGTCTTTTTTCATTCAAGAATGAGAAAGTTTGCGTTAGCGTATATCGATTTCATTCTACTTTTGAAAGAGTGGGATATCATGGATAGTCGGCATTCGATAAATTTGGCTGATGATTTATTGTCTCGACAATATCGAAGATGGATTCGTTCTTTTATACTCACTAGTTTCCAGAATATGTATGATACTTACGAAGCACAATCGCTCCAGTAACGCTTAACACATGTATGAAAGGGATTTTTTTAAAGATTGGTTTCCATATGATCCAATACAAATCCACTTATTAAAGTATGCAACGTGCGATTGCAAAAGCTTTTACATGTTGCTTCATCAATATCTATCGAGTGTATGACCACGATTTAACCTATGGTAGTATCCACCCTCCATGCTGCTATCACTCTGGACAAATTCTTCATTCCAAAATTTGCTCTGGCATAGTATCTCTTCCGAAAAGCCTTCGATCAATTTACCACACAAGCACGATGAAAATTTTTGTGACTGTTGCCGCTACACTTGCTGCCTGCGCTCAAACGATCTCCGCTGATGTTTCAGCTGGACCCACGTGGGGCTACCATACCAGGGATGCCAACATGATTGACTCCGCAAACTGGGCGAGTGAGTGGGATTCTTGCGGTGGTGTTCGTCAGTCACCAATCGATATTGCCATATCTGGCATGTGTGGCAAGGGCGAGGCAGTTCCTCTCAAGTTTGGTGGGAGTTGCTCTACGTACAACCTCGCTGAACCCCATGAACCGCTTGAGGTTGACGTTGTTGGAGGTGAATTATGTCAATATTCTGATCGACAATTTTTTATGCTGACAAATATTGTAATGTATAGGTGATTGCACTGTATCTGTTAAAGATGCCACTTACAACATGCTTCAATTTCACTTGCACGCTCCGTCAGAGCACACCATCAATGGTAAAGCTTTAGATGCTTCGATCCATTTCGTGCACGCGTCCGAAGATGGCGATCTTCTGGTCGTAGGCATATTACTAGAAATCAGTGCTAAGTCAGATCCCTGGCTTGCACCCCTTCTTGACGCCCTCGAAACCGTCAGCTCGGCTAGTCAAACGGATGCACTTACGGTGGAGCTGTAAGTTTAAGAGTGCATTAAATTGTATCGAAAATATTGAGGTAACTGACGACTGAAATGCTGTTTGCGCAGTGAATCGTACTCAAAACTTATCGTCGATGCCAGTCAGAACAGCAGCGTCTACAATTACCCAGGTAGTCTTACAACCCCTAGTTGCAATGAGACTGTCGACTGGTGGGTGGTGGAAAAAGCGGTAAAAATTTCGTCCATCGACTTCGGCCGCCTCCATCAAGACCTTGTCGAGTACGAGATCACGGACAACGGCAACAATGCGCGACCCGCCCAGCCTTTGAATGGCCGTACTGTTACACGCTACAACTAATTGTTTGATGTAATATTGACATCATGGTGTATATTGTTACAGTGATCTTTGTTAAGCACCCATTCAAATGCGTTCATACATAGAATGCAGCAAATACAATTAGTTATCATTTTCAATGTTTTAAATGCAAAGTGTCAACAATATCCATATTTTTAATCTCTCGGTAGTTTCGCAAATCGTGCTACAATAAGACAATTTTCTATGGATTTTATATGCATAGAATACACTAATATTTCTTTTATCAGATAACGCTGACGCAAAATGTGATTAGAATGAGTTAAAGTTTCTATCGTAAACCAACAATGTTTTATAATCATCTTAGAATCAGCGGGAAACTACTAGTGCGATTTTCCTCAAAGTTTATTTTGTGTATAAACACATAATTCAATCGCAATTCAGCGAATGTTCTCCAACAATCTGCAATATTCAAATTATCCACCGACATTGCATCGTTTACTTGAAAACGATTATGCTTTCTGGTCGATTACTCTCCAGCACTCACTGTATTGAATTTTGTTGAAGATTAGCTTACTACTGCTGCTGTCCCTTTGTATACTACGTACTCACTTCAGTCGTTACCGTGAGATTCGCGGTTATGACTATCAATTTACCCGTCAGCAACGTCACGATCTAGCGGTCGACATGCGCAACGATTTCGCATCTCATCAAGGAGGTGGCTTCCTTAGCTCCTTAGGGATTGACGTTATGAAAGGTGGCAATCTTAGTATTGCTGTGGATATGAACTGCCCTCGTTTGTGCGTTTGTGGGACAGCAGAGTGATTTTCTGGACAAATTCACGAAGTACACATTTTTGGCGTCACAGTTTGTAGTATAAATTCGTAAAGTATTTAAAACTCCACAAGTCAAAAACTAAACCGAGTCAGACTAATCTATCGCAAAGACATCAGTAATCGTTCGCGATCTTGGCTGCATACCTCGAAGCAATGTATGACATCATACACAGAGAAGAGTGTGACAAATTATCCCAGAAGGATGTGATTAACGGTCTTTAATGGTCTAGAATAAAATCCCGCAATGATCTGTGATTATCTAATAATGCTAAAAGATAGCAACTGTTTCTGCTGCGCCAGGAAACATGCAAGACACGGCGAATGAAGTCAATTTGATTGAGCATCAGCTGAAAGCGAAAGTACTCGATAGCAAAATTGAGGTCAAATCGATGTCGTTGGATATCGCAGAATTGACCTAAATATTCGCCGATGTTTTCGCATACACAGCGCACAGAGATTGGGTTCCTATGCACCACACCAGAGCGAAATGAAGTCACTAATCAACTAGTTTGCTCTCATATATTTAGAACAAAACACATTTACACTATAGCTATAGTATTCGTTTCACCAAACTTCACAATATTTTCGTGCGTTTCGAATAATTGTACAGTATTCTATCAGAGAGATTGTGCGGAAGCGTATGTTGTGACTTCTTTATATAAACACAGGGGTAAAGGTAGATAATGTACTATTTGCGGACTTTGACCTTTTACATTTGAATTCTGCGAAATTTGATTGTATGAAATTCACATTGCATAACTGTGGTTTTGGGGATAAATAATATGAAGATCGTAAGAGCTGCGGTATAGAGGGACTTTGGTTCATTTTCAATGGCCCTGCTGAGGTGTGGGTGGTGACTTAAGATCAATCGAACGGATAATGACGAAGTAATTTAGTCCGAAACGACTTCATTGAAAGCCGCTGCAACTCTTGCCGTTACGGATTGGCAAGAGTGATTCGCGGAGCTAGGTTGAGCTCCCACAACTGTCGTGAGTTTTGCAGCGACATACCATAATAATATTGGGACGTGCAAGACATGCAGTGTTGAGGCGGAAAGCCTCGTCTTAGAAACCTGGCGGTTCAATTCTTGATGAGGGTTAAATTGTTGTTTGGACACCGGCAGTCAGAAAACCCGTCGACCACTAGTCTTGCTATGTGTCAGTTTTGTAGAGATCATATCTTTAAAAGTGGTTTGTTAAACCATTTGGTGAGCTGCGACTTACAAAGTGCAGTGGTAAGGTGCACTGGGCGATCGTGAGACTTTCATAATGCATGCAATATTCTGAAAAGTAAATAACAACTCCCGGATATAGACCAAAGTACATGTGTACTAAGGTGTAGTGCCATGCGACGTGCGCTCAGTACATATGTGGAGGATAGATTTATTAGCTCGCGCTATGAATTATATAACATAACAGGTACATTTTGTAACGGAGTACATGTTCTACATAATATTGTGTAACGGAACTCCGCGCGCTTTATTTACTACTCGCGTTTACAACGCCCAGAGGCTGTTTTACTGGGAGCAAACCCGAAAGTCTTAGTATCTAGGTAGCCCGTCTAACCCAAGGTTACTTATGTTTAGATTAAGCGATTGAGACTGACACCTAAATGATTCAAGTTACCAAATCTCAACGATGCTAGTGTCTATATTCAGGTTTGCGACCCCTTACAAATAAATAATGATTACAGGTACTTTATACATTAGCTGAAATAATAATTTAAGAAATTGGTATACGATGCTTAAACATTTTATCCTCCTGGTTCGTATGCGTCTCTCACTGTGTTCACTGTTACAAGATACCGCGCGAAAGTCAAAATCCTACAAAAAAACACTCCGCTAGAAGTCTAACGCATAAATTTTCTATTGTATCATGTCTGCTTCTGTTATCATGATTCGACTCCTCAGCGAGCCCCAGAACAGGCGCGCTCATCGTAAGGCACCTTTTTGCAGCAACTTTCTGAGCCCCGACAAAATATTCCCGTTTTCACCTAAGACATATGACTAGACGTCCTCCAAAACGGTTTTTACCCCTCTCTACAAGGTAGGAGCACTGTTCCCACTTTGAACGACCGAAATATTAGCACCCCTCTTTGAAGTTCATGTAAAGTCCAGCTCGTCACCAACAAGCTATACCTTGCTCAAAGCTCTCAACTTGTTCATTCTGAAGCACGGAGTCACATCGACTCTTGCCAAATTCACCACGTCGTGTTTTCGATTATAAGTAGTTTCAAGAAACAAATTCCTAAAACTCTTTGCGATTTCTACGCAAGATGAACAATCGCGAGAAAGTCACTCTGCACGCGCTATTCATCATCACAGGTCATCACCGTTCAAGAATATTTCCTGCATGAGAGTAGCAGCAGGTGGAAAAGTTCATATGTTTGATAAGGAATGTACCGTGGGTACTAGAAGCTGGTAAGTGTACCGGTGTACTCGTTAAGCCTTTTGACTCGTACTGCGGCTTTGTAGACTTCAGTTGGTGTAGGGTACTACCGCAATCTCACTGATGAGTCGGAGCTCTGGTCAACTATTTGTGTGACTGACGCTGGCTTGTAAAGCCTTAATGCTTGTGAGTTAGCGCGTATTTTTCCTCCGGAGCGCAATATAGTACAGAACACCTTCAAGACAAGAGAACGGACACCAGTAGCAACGACAAGATTAGATCCTGTGAAACCGCGAGTATTTGCAACTAGAAGGCGAAATATAACTGCTGGAAGAAGCGCTGAGCATTCCTCTCTATAAATAGTAGAGCACGAGGTGTTGCATAAGTAAGCGAGTTATTGAAAGGCCAAAGGGTGTATCAGGAAACTGATAGCGTGATGTTAGAACACCCAAACTCGTGAATTACGGTGGGCGGTGCAATCGAGGTAATACAGTAAATTTGCATAACACGTTACTAGCGGTGTAAAGGATAGTAACTCCTAAAGATCCGGCGCAATCGGAGAACAGTCTTGTACGACCTACCAACAATCTATACACATCCTCAAAAACTACGATGCAGCTTTGTAATTACATGCAGCGCTTGACGTATGCATATATAAATTGTATTGGAACATGGTTTGACCAGCTACGAATGTTGAGCTGAAATGATCTTACGAGCTGTCGGTTTTTTGTTTAGGTTCAGTGAGTCAAAGTCTAGCTTCATAATTGGAGGACAAATGGTGTGGTATCATAGATACTAGTTCTGGTGTGAGCCACGACCCGGAGCGTATCAACATGGTTGGTACTGCATCGTGTCCTACCACTGTTGAGCAGTTACAAATACAGCTAGAAGCATAGAGTGAGTGATGCAGTGCACTCAACAACGCATACTCTTTTGCGCATCTGATCCTCTTTCTCATGTGGCCACACGGCTCAATGAGCTGCCAGAAAAGGCGCTGTCCTCGTGGTCTACGAACTTCAGGCTAGGCTCGGTGAGGCAGCCGATAATTAAGCAATAGGGACGGTCACATGAACACAAAGCGCTCGAATTCGGTGTTTGTGCCCTCATTCAGAGGCTTACCAATATAGTTCTCCCAATCTATGAGGAAATTTACAAGATTGAGCCTTCATCACCACTAAACGAGTTGCAAAGTATATGTCCGTCTTTAAGGCCGAACGTTTCACTATAACCCGATGCGGAGCTTTCAACGGTACTAAGCTAGGTACTCATGAGCTGACGATGGCTAAACGAGTTGAACTTGCTTGTTTGCAAGCGCAGGAGACACTCCGACTTTCGCGGTCTCGAATGAGTCGTGATTTATTATAGGTACTAGCTATCAACACAATAATTTTAGTTTCGTTTTTTTGCTACTATTATTATTGGATAAGATATTGTGCGCTGCACTGCGACTGATACCCTTTACGCATGTGCGTGCGTCTATTGATCAAACAAAGTGCAATTATATCATTCCGGCTTTGCCTCGCTAGTGCGATTTGACCCGTAGAACCAACACCCGCCAGGCTTCCCGCCTAAATTTGGTCCAGCAGATGTCGGACGAGCAAATTCACGATTGTTAATCAATTCATACGGAAAAGTCCAAACGATAATATACTATTATCTACCATCAAAGAAGGCACATCACTTTAAGCTGTATAAAGATCTTCAGGAGGGCAGGCGTCCTACGTAAGAGTCGTGCACTGTACTTGGCGATTTACTATACACGACATGGACGTCAATTTGGAAACTTTATTCTTGACGCTAACAGCCTCGCGTCATGACAAATAAGATACAGCTACTAATGAAGCGTTAAACTGTCGCTAACAAGATCAGTCCACAGTTGCTGACAAGAAGTGCGCTGAGTCGTGAAGATCGGCCTCTAAACCCTAAACACATCATCACTAGAATGGGATTCAATTTCGAACGCGAGCCCATGGCCGATCCTGTTTTTAATGGAACTATATGTTTTTAAGGAGTGCAATTATTCTAGTGTCCCCATTGCGATACGAACGGATGCTGTTTCAGTTTCGGCCTTTTCAGTGCCTCCTCGTACTATCATCTTCTCTCGACAGTCGCAATTTTACTTAATTGTACCTTGCTACAAATTTTAACAAAACTTTGCACTTCTTCATAAAGCCCATGTCGTGAACCGCCAACCCCACATAATTAAAGATAGTCTGTTTTTTGAAGGGCAGGGTCCCATCAACGTCGACCTCCAAGAGTTCCAAGTGTTCCAAGAAAATCCCGGTAAGCCGCACTGAGCCCACCGAAATTGCTGTATGCCCTTCGTACCTCTCAGCTAAAAGAAAATAAATCATGGAAGCTGCAGATAATCGATCCTTTCTCAAATGTGGCATTTGAGAGTAGTACGATGCTGCTCGGCTGCTAGAGTATCGCTCTCTTTCTTTTAGATTGGCTGAGCTCTATCGCCTTTGCTGCTAGAAATCTAGAGCTTTAAGCGCACATCTTTCAGTCTTTCGACCGGTTCTTGAGGCACAAACCAAACAGTTCAATGCCCTCCGCTTCGCCGTAAGCGTTTGGTGAGCCGGCGCAGAATATCCTGCTGTGACTGACTTCGGTCACAAAGCTCTCCATGAAGATAAAGCCGATAGTGCCTCCGGAAAAAGATATGGTTTCATCATTGTATTGAGAGTTCTTGACACTTCGACATACTCCGTAATTTCGCGGCCATGGACAGGCTGATAACAATATAACCCCTTATACGACGCGCCATTTTAAGCGATGCGAGCGTCTTCGAAGTATGTCGCTTTGTATGCTTCCATTTATGAGTCCCTCAACTACAGACTACAGATATACCGCACGTTTTGGCCCATTCGCGTGCGCGATCTACTGTCCCATCAAGACCACAAGAGTGATGCGCTGATCCTTCGCTCAAGGCGTGACCAATGTCGTAATCATTCAAAATTTGCTCACTCAGAAAAAGTTTTTTTCGCTGACACTGGGTTGAAAGGGCCCGACGATTAAAGTAAGTGTTCTCGTGATGGAAGCAATTTGTGTATCGCCAATGCTTTTAGAAGGTGTTCCGCCATTATACATTTCTAAATATCGGAGCTTCATACCATTTATATCTTTGTGTGCATTGCACAATCGAGTCAGGAAAAAATAGACGAGTGGTAAAAAAAATTTTGGTCCCGGGGACATAGAGGTGAAAATCACTGAGAACAATTTTTTAAACTCAGTTTTTGAGATGACAACAAGTACAACCAACGAAAAATGGTGTTTGCTGTGTCAAAAGAGCACTGGGTGTTGGTGTGTACATGGGTGGGATCGAGGGCCTCATGGTGTGACAAGATAATTAAGTAACTGTTATATTTTAAGCATGACATACTCAAGTGCAAGTTTGATTAACAAGGACTTAGTGTATTTCGCGGCAAAATGAGATTCAACTTTATATACTGCGTTGCGTGTTGCTGGAAGTCCATGTGCGTACAGATTCTGTTCTCCGCCGCACCATTGTAACGCAATAGTAACTATGCAGCAGGGCTGCCGTAGCTTTGCGCTTAGAGGAAGCATAATTTAGATCACCGACCTTACATTTTCACAGGATCCAGTACGAGTGTAGCGGATCGCAATCCGCTACCTCCAAGAGTGGTTAGAACCTTAACCCAAGGCTAATTAACTCTTCTGTTTATAATGTAAACTGTATTTATTTGTGTTACTGCGGCAAAGCCGCCTAATTTTAAGTGTATAGATTTTTCTAAATATATATAGTAAAATCTAAATACTTGCATAACTACTGGCTACCCAACCACGTACCGTATTCTGATTTGGGTGCAGTCACACCAAGCCCATCTCGTGTGAGACACACCTCTGTTACCAGGGTACGTATAACCCCGTTACAGCTAAAATCTTGTGTGCTTATATTTACAACTGAACGTAAACAATCCGGTAGTAGTACAAATTTACGTTGCATTTTGATGTAACTTTAAAGATTCATAGGTACCCAAATATTCGTACTTGTATAAATTACGGAGCAATAGATAACAGGGTTTGAGATAAAGCGGTTGCTGACCGCAGATCAGAAAAGGTATCATCAGAAGCTGAAAAACGTACACATTTATAATTAGTGTAGAAGCTTTCATTCCTAATGTGCTCTTGCAATAACAGAGCAACCGACCACCTAGTATTGGTGAAGCCTCCCGCTTTCTCTCTCGCTTCCTCTCAAAGTATTTTTAATAGGCTACACTTAGCCATTTCATGAAGGTATATCTATTTACTTCTATATGCATTGTAAAAATCAAAAAAGTGAATAAGGTATGGCGTTCCCACGTGGATACAGGACATTTATATGAAGTCATAAACATCCTGTGTGATACAGAATCCTGGTTTCTACTTGGGAGTTTTTGATGAGACCAGCGTATCTCTTTATGAAGTGGGTGATGTAAGACAGTCACTTCTATTGGATACTTTCCACGAAAGCTGAAGTGTGTCGAATGTATTGCATGTAGCTTCAGGAACCACTTACCCCTTATCAATTCAGTTAAAAAGTTGCCTTCAAGGCCTTAAGTCTTTCTTTTTCCCTATAAGTTTGGACTGTTCTTTTCCCTTGACGTCAGGAATCGCTTCCTTGTCGAACAAAAGTATACGTTGTATTTGAGAGACTATTGTGAATAGCCTTCTCTTACAATAAAGGTAGGAGCTCACGAGCCCAAACCGTGTGTGATTGTTTATGATGATCCTTACTTTCGAGGGTTTCTCTACCCATCGCACTTCGAGGCTTGCGTAGTCAATCTCACTGCAGATAAGTGAGAGTGTTTTTCTGTTTGCGGGGATCGAACATGGCGTATGAGTCCCTGACCCCGAGACAAAAATAACATATTAATCAGCTTATGACTATCGCTGGTCCCGATAAAATCAGAAAGTGGCGGCCAAAAGGCTGGACGCATTGAGCGCTCGTCTTGACAATGTGTGTGGCATACCGTGAGCCATTAGAAAGTATAGATCGTTGTCGATATAGCGGATACGAAGAAATGCGGCAAGGCAATCAACATCGTTGGTTGATCTCTCCAGCTTCAAGATTGTGCTGGCAAGGCGCCTTCGAAAGGTTACTTTGTTAGCGCCTGTGGGTGAATAGATGGTATCCACTGTGACGCCACTGAAACTTAGCGTTACCGAAACGAAGAATATAAATCTGGGTAAGGGCTAATGATCTGGCCAGTGATTTTGCATACTTTGAACAGAGCAACAGGACGTAATGTTTACGACCTCCAAGCTTGGAGGTCGCGCTTGAATATGGGCACACATAAATAAATCGTCCGCAGAGGTATATTCCACATCGGAAATTTAAGGTGACCGATGTCGCAAGTGCTCGCACTTTTAAATAAAGCGTAACGAGGGCGTACAAAAGTCTTAATCAACCGTCAAGGAGGATGAGAATAGGCCGACGATGTCCATGATATATGAACTCTTAGCGGTGTAATGACGTCCAATTTTATCCAGAAGGCGGCATCGGCTACCAATTTATGGAGAGGCTCAAAACGTGCACGGCTCCAGCCGAGACATTCAGAGTTTACCCAACTCCTACTGAGAAAAGCAGTGCGCTTTCTATCCATTGCCGTGTACAGCCTACCACGAGGGCGTAATGCTATGGTTTGAATGGAAACTTCCGAACGCGCCAGAAGTGATTAACCTCAGCTGGGATGAGAGGGCGATTATAATTTCATTACTACTATATAGCTATGGGTTGTCATCTAATACTTTATTCACGGTCTTGCGCAACATCCGCGCTTTTTGTTCTCCTTTCGCACTCGACTGAGGGGGTACAAAGTTTCATGCTCCCACAGAAGGGCGGACAACGAACAAAAGTCAAGCCCCAGTAGACAGTCATGCGTATTCTGATCTAACGGAGGTTGCGCTCGATGGGACTCAGCTGCTAATGAGGCGACTATATTGCTATGAGAAATGAGGCAGAGAGTTCAGGGTTGTTGGCTATTGTTATCGCGTCCCAGGCTTTGCGCGGTGGTGGAAATTCATAAGACCGTCATGCATTCATGTACGGCATGCGACTGTCGAAAACAGTAAATAGTACGTGAAAGCATTTATGGTGTCAAATACGGACACGGTGTCCGACAGGATCACTTGTAAATGGGCGAAGGTAAGTTTGAACCTTTAAGCGGAGTTTGAGATTTTTGACAGTGCAGAATATTGGCTTGTTGTGCTGGGTCTGAGAATAATTCAATCCTATCTATGGGTTTGCTGGAACGTCACGCTCTATTGGTCGACTGAATGTCCAAGACGTGCAGTACCAAGCCCTTCTCTTTTAATAGCATTTTAGCGATTCACGATTCCACCTTTGCCAAGAAGTAAAACATTTTTTGGCGAAGCACGAAGGTGAAAAAAACTCCTCGAAACTATCTGAAGATATCAATGGTATTGTAAGGTGTCTCGACCAGAACCCGGGAGGCTATTTTCTCCTTCTCACGGTTTAACGGTACCGCTTGGTCGGCACTACCGTATAACGAGCCCATTGTGCGGAGCTGTAAAGCACGACGGATTAGTGACGAGAAAAATGTTTAACTTTTGAGTAGAGTGACCGAGGTTACCCTCACGGCTGTAAGTTTCCCCTTGCTTCCTCTGACAGAAGCATTAACAATGCTAAGGATGATACTAGGCGGATTGTTGCGAGATGTTGTGGCCATAATTCGGTACGGTCGATACAGGAGAAAAGTCTGAGCTCGTCAGAAATAATCTTTCCATGTGAACACTGGCACAGCAAGATGTGTGAGGAGTAAGACAGCTACCTTCAAGAAGCCATCAAGCCTTTGGTAAACATATAGCACGTCATGTGGCAATGCATATTTTTAAGGGGAAAGTGTGACAACATTGCTGCATTCTTTCATGGGAAGCAAAGGCGTGTTTTTAAAGAAGATGAAGCTTCCGCTCGGCGTCAATTCTGTGCTTCAGATAGCCTAACAGCAGGAGGTGGACGATGCAGGCTCATAAAAACCTTAACGTAGCCACGATTTAGACGAAACGTTTTTGCATCGCTGATAAGTTTTGAAAGAAATGTTAACTAAACCACAATTGTCGCTTCTTCGGAGCGCCCGTTGAATACTTGCACCGCTTTGCGCTTTAGTGAATACTTGCCGGTTATAGTACCGACTCAGCGTGGAGTAGTGCTCCACGATAAGAACAACAAGTACATAATTCTATACAGGCACGTGATCTGGCCGGCCAAGAAGAATAAATATATTGTTCAGTGAGCGATACGTACTGGCGGTATACCATGTATATGTGGACAAACCCATATGTGCGCGCGTTTGAAGCATGGCTGAGCGTCAAAGCTTCCCACAATTTTGAGCGCTTTTGATCAGCCTGCCGTTTCCACACAGTCTATAAGTATAGACGCTGCATATAAACTGCTAAAAGACATATCCGGCCATACCAGCGTAATGGCTTTTGTATACAAAATGGCTCATCTCACTGCTGACATGGCTTGCCGAGAGTCATTGTAGTGGATAGAAATTAATTAGTGATTTACATCAAACACTGCTTAAGGTGTTACGGAACCAAAAATGCATATGTAAACCGATTACCTTTCGCTAATAGATCGCCAGTAAATTTTGCGAATCGCATTGCGACTGATATCCGACGAAGCATTTGGCGTACTAACTTGAAACCCAGGCTCCCAATTGCGCTTCTGTTAGGACGCACAAACGCAACATCTTGATCTGTACTCTTAAAGTAGAAGTTTTCTCTGTGCAAGGAGCTCGGCAATCCTGTAGCAACTCATCTGTATCTACCCAGTGTTTTGTGTGTTATTATACACCATCATAGTAATATATTTGAGTATTTATGATCTCCCTCGGACAATTCTGTAGATCCTATATGCGCAAAATGGCTGCTTACCATCAACAATAAAAATGCCCATTTGGATAGGTAGCGAGATGCTAGTAGTGTATGAGGTCTATGAGTCCCACCCACCTTACTTTACGAACCATATACTAATCATGATACTTATCATTATGCTGTTACTTTCTTGGACTTTTTACGCTTCTCTTTAAGTGCGAGGGGTAAAAAAGTAGTGTGTTGGTACACCATAATAATTTGTGTTGTGCTGTAATATGAATCGCAACACACTTTGGTATGCTATTTAGAGAAGGCTTGTTGCCGCAGTTGGTCACGAACATGCCCTGGTGACCGAGGGCATGTAATGTAGCAAAAAGATTAAACAGAGGTCTCAGCCTCACAAACCGCATGTTTCCACAAGCTTTGTAAAAAACAAAGCTCACGCTAACCTGACTAAAGTAGACCTACTCATCCGCACTTTCCACAGCTTCGTGCTACATCGGTGCTTCTCATTACTACACTTGTCTCACGCTCGTACACAAGGTGGTCGAGAAACTGTGTCTGTATCACGATGATCTGGCACGTGATCCCATCATACAGAACGGACGAGAATATTTGGTCAGCTATGCAGTAATATATAATATAGCATTAATTCTAACGCTGGTGGTCTGTTTCCTTCTAGAAGTATGCGTGATATCTATCGTGGAGTTATGGTTAAGCATCTGGTGTTTGTTACAAATTACGTGTATACAAATTGAGCTTTATAAGCTAAAGGACAGATTGCAAAAGATGACGATAGCCCACAAATTTCGCTCAATTCCTTGAACATGTTAGTCCAGAATCAATTTCTGCATGCGTGGATCGACATTACACTCACGTGTAACATTCATACTCGAAACATAGATCTAATACGCCCCGTCTCCACATATACTCCATATCTGAAGAACTAATTTAAAGTTACAAAGTCTCTCTGCCGTCACATGTAATCTGTCTGAAATGCTAATTTACTCATATTTCTGGCAACCAGCCTCGCCTTTCACGACATGTTGTGATGCTTGATGTGCAAGATTTGATTTGTCGCATGAATATCAAATACTTATGTTGTCCAGAAACAATTTGAGATTGTCTGCTATGCTTACTTATAGAAGAGACCGAAACGACAAGAGTTATAAACATGAGAGCATAGTAAAATTCAATACGATTGTGCTATATTTTTGGTATGATTAGGACCTGACCTTTGTAAGTTGTTGATTTGTACAGTAAGGTCCTTTACATACAGCATTACAACGCGGGTAGAATCGTGATACCATGTGTTAAACATTGGCTTAGGGCTTGTTTAACATAAACAAAATCCTGACGCAATTGATTCGAGCCGATCTCATGCCGACTCATCGTCTATTTGCGTCTTACGGATACCGCAACAAAAGTCAAGGTTTGTCATTTCTCGATTCGCTTTCTATTGACTACTCGCTTTCCACTCTTGATTCTTTTTGAAGTTAGATCAGAATGAGACCTTTTGCTACTGTCAGTGCTACTGTCGCTGTGTGCGTCTTGACCAATTTCAGAGGTGTTTCGGCTGGAGCATTACAAGGGTCCAACGAGCCACAATGGTCCTACCATCCCGGCAATTCAATGGTGAATTGCAGCAGTTGGGCTGACGTATGGGAATCTTGCGGTGGTAAAAGACAATCACCTATCGACATCGTTTCGGAGAAAGTGTTGACAGCCGGCCCTGAGTTTCCTCTCATCTTCACCGGAAATTGCCCTCACTTCAGTTTGTCGGCACCCCACGAGCCTCTTGAGTGTGACGTTTTCAGAGGTAGAATAACTATTGTGATCATATTTGAAATAATATATTTGAAAAAGCTAATCGCATCTGAATTCAGGCAACTGTGAGGTTTCATTAGAAAATAGCGTCTACAAGTTGGCTCAATTCCATCTGCACGCTCCCTCGGAGCATACTCTAGACGGCAAACAAAAGCACGGTGAGATCCACTTTGTCCACAAGAGCATTGATGGCGATGCTCTTCTAGTGGTGGGTATCTTTCTTGAACTTGACGCAGAGTCGGACCCATGGCTCGGCCCCTTGCTGGATACTCTTGAAAATGTTAGTTCAGCGCAACAAACAGATGCTGTTATGGTGCGACTGTAAGTTCAATTCACAAGCTCATCCATGTAGAAATTGTCTCAAAGGCGCTAACAAATTTTATTTTAATCTGCTGTGAAGGAAACCGTATGCGAAATTGATTAACACCGCATTTGCTAATGGTGGTGCTTACAACTACCCTGGTAGCCTGACTACTCCCGGGTGTGCCGAAACTGTCGACTGGTGGGTACTCAAATCCCCAATGAAAATTTCATCTATCGACTATGGCCGTCTTCACCAAGATCTGGTCGAATATGAGATCACGGACAACGGCAACAATGCACGTCCTGTTCAGCCTTTGCTAGGCCGTTCTGTCACGTATTACACGTCATAATAGCCTCACGTATCCCATATAAGCCACATATTCAAACAGTCTAAATGTAGTCTTGGTGTAATTTAATTTTTGATTTTTGTCGTGTCAACCTTGTTTGAGAACAATATTGACATGATGACGTTGCAGGTGTTCAAGCAGTGACACTGATTGCCTCCCGAACACATCACCTCATTGGTAAGCTCGAAACGTCTATAATTTGAATGTGGTGACGATTTACACTGCCCGACGGACGTCATGCTCTTTGAAGAAGTTGGTGTCTTAAATCAGATCACCAATTTCTTTTCATGGCGCCATCGTGCTCGAGCTGATCACGACTTTGAAGACGGGTGATCGTCCATGAGTTCGTCCTTAACATCCCGCTGTTGTGATTTGCCATCTTCGTTTAAAGGTCCAAAACATATCACTTCGTAACTCCACCTTTTTGCTGCCATCGTCGGTTGTCGCAGCTAAATTTTAGGCTCATGTGTAACAAATTCTACCTGCTCAAATAATTCCGCATAGTCTCCGGCAGTCACCATTGACTCTGGAGTACAGAAACCAAAATGTTCGATACATTATCAGTACCTCCTCGCAAAAGCTACTACGGAGCAACGTAAATGTCGTGCGCCAATTATCACGGACATATTAAATAGTCCTAAGCAAATTTCATGCCGATCCTCCCGGAAATATTCCATTAAGAGCATTAAGACGACCAGCCTTTCTCATAGTAGCACAATTATGTGTTGTACGACTGCCATATGTATGTGAGAATATCAAACATGCATTACTTTGCTTTTCTTGATGGACAATTTTATAAGAGATAAAGCAACAGGATCTCTGGCTTATGATTTGGTTGCTTAGTCGTACCAATATGATCCAGGTTTCTACCACATTCATTTAAAGCAATGCGTTGTTGTCGTGTTATGAACTGGAATCCTTATCAAGTCTAAGTTGTAGCTGGCTACCCAGAACTCTGCTGTCACAGGACTTATGTCTCAAGATTCGGTCTAAGACATCGGAAGACTGTCGCACATGTCCCCATGTTGGGTTTGTAGTATTGATGTTAAGTAGCCTTTTCAAAGGCAAGCTTTACATCATGCAGTGCAATGAATTGCAAATGTCTTTTCAGATTAACTTACGAAAGTAAAATATTTGGTTGCCCCCGGTAATTCGTTGACTGTTTCGCTTCCGGCACTATTGTCAAAATATCGAACAGAGTTTTCACACCAAACAATTTCGGAATGAAAAGAATTGCGAGGGGTGGGAAACACCTACAATTTGCACGATCAAAACTATCAAGATAAATTATTTTTCTGCAACATGCTGCAGTAACCCTTTCTAACCAAAATTAAAAGTGTTGCCATGTTAAGATTCCAGATACTCGTTTTTAGTGCAGGTGGAAACCCCGAAGCGAGCACATCCATGCTGCACACTGTTTGTTCTAGTCAGGGTCAACATCACATATAACAGCATCGGCTACTATCTCGCCATATTGTCATACTAAGAAGAACTCTCACCATTGTATGGTCTTCTCGGCATTTGCTGCCGGCGAGATGATCCAAAACCACAAATTCTTTTTCATTATTCATTTCAATCTTGAAAAAAAGGGGCCTACTTTAAATACTACGAACTACAAATCGGTTACACGAAGCGAGATTCTTGGTTGGATTCATCATTTCCAGCACCCATCGTTGATTTAAAACTTTTTCATGCAAAATCATGCTCTTCACGCAAAACCGGTTATGACCCTTAACGCGTTTGTGCTCCTTAAAGCACGACATTGTTCTTGAACCGCTCATGAGTTGTTTTGTACAGAGAAAAGCATTTCTGACTGTTCCAGCGTCAATCCAGGCCGGAGAGTCGATAATATAGTAGGCGGCCTGGAACTTTCGTAGCATCAAGAGTGACAAACCGCTATTGGTTCAGTGAATGGTGATTTTAATGTTAGGGTAAGTCGCTGCGTCGTATGCGACTGACTAGACATGCCAGTCGATTAGCGCTAAGGTTCAGGTCTGTGAACCGGATTCGGATTCGTTGTTTACGTGCCTCAACCAATTAGCTCGTATAGAAAAGTTATGTTTCACAGCCAATACAACCTGGACCACCTTTTGAGCGGTAGAAACGGTTTCCCATGCTTGCTTATTTCCAATAGCCAGTATCTATAAAAACGGTGTTGTACAATGATTGGCTCCTGAATCCTAGTTGAAGATATGTATATAGCTTTGGGTAAGCAGCCGCACTCAAGAGTACTTCGGTTAACCTATGTAAAGTGCTTGATGAGTCGTCATCGATAAATGTGCGTCAAGCGTGTTCACAGATCCAGCATGACTCCAGGATAGAATACTTGCCTAGATTCGAAATGGTGTATATTAGGTGCATTGCAGAAAACAGTGCTTGTCGTCAATCCAATTACAATTTGATAGCAGTATATTCTGTGAGAAGATGAAGTCGTTCACCTATCTGCCATACGGTCAACAAGACATGCATGATAAGTTTATGTCGCTAGTTTGTTCCTTAAGGATACAACCATTGACATTCAACGACAGCTAGCATTATTAGTGCGCTCAGAATGGCTCACCACTATTGCTGGTATATACACACCTTCAGAAATGCTTCAATTAGGCGTCGGTGAGAGCACACAGTAAGTCGTGTTAATTTTAATTTCAGCTTAATTAAGAAATTTGTTGGATAAAGTGATAGGTGAAGTTGTTAGATAAAGCGACATACATATGAGTGGCAGCATCTGAAACTTCATTTTCCCAATTCTATAGTAGACGCAATCATAAATATTGCAGAATTCATCCCTCATCTCGATCATAATCTTTCAGTTTTCTTAGTCCAAATTAATAAAAATCTACTGGAATTGTGCACCTAACACTCACGATGGGTGCTTGTTTGAAACTTTATTACTTTATATTTAGCGCACGATTTGTAGTACGTAAACTATACCCTCACAAATTTTAGCACAAAATTGAGCTGGTGCACTAAGGCATCTTTAAATCAAAGTGACAAAATCATATATGAAAATGTAGCATACAGGACAAAGATCACCCCTTTAAACAATTATTTTAATGACAAAACGGTTATAGGTATTTTTAATGTTGAGCTAGCATCACAAGATTGTCTCAGACCAGCGCATAATTGCTCCAAAGTTGATTTGGAGTGATAGTCTGTTTGGTTTTACAGATCCAGCCATTTTTTATCAATGACAAGCTTCCTTTAACGGAAAATAACCGACAAAACATTGAAGTCCGCTGACTAAAAACGCAAATTCTGTGATATCAATTGAAGCTAACGTAATCTTCAACTTATTAGTTCCTTTGGCATTAATCAATCTACCTCAAGATAACAGTGCTTCTCTCTCAGTAAGGATTAGTACAAATTATTTCCATATTGATATTCCACGTTACTCATTTGTACTTTACATATCAGAATTCAGCGACAAAATGAGTAATATTGCGAGTGATCTAACCGCAAAACAGATCATTTGGAGCCCACCAGACCAAAAACTCCACTCCCAAAATCTTATATCTCCAATGGCATGTATTCCACAAAAACGAGCTTTGCCAGCTTCTATTGCGTTGGTACGGACTAAAGATGATCGTCAAAAAAAAGTGACCGCTTTAAAGCGGTATGCACAGAGAGCAATTTTTTCTTCAGCGTCCTGTCAGAGCGCTCAAAAGCGCTGTTTGTTTCCAGAGTGCAGCAAAATGGCAGTAAGCAAAGGATTGTGCCGGGGGCATGGAGGTGGTCGTCGATGCCATTTTGTCGGGGGTTGCACTAAGAGCGCACAAAGTCGTAGCATGTTCTGTTGGGCACATGGTGGTGGCCAACGTTGTGAAGTTGACAGCTGCACACGTTCGCGAAAGAGTAGAAAATATTGTGCTGCTCATGTACATTTTGAAAACGACAATTACTTGAGTACCTGGAACGATCCCGATACATGCCAGGACAGTTATGTTTCAGTCTACGAACAAAACTTTCTACAATCATTTCAACAGATGCTGCCTAGACTTAGTCATGCACTTTACGTAGCGTCACTATCACCTCCAAGGTTTCCAATTCTTTTGCAAAACCGATGTGATGGTCGAAATTAATTTATTGTTTATTATCGATTAGAGCAATATTTACCTCACTTTCAGTAGGGAATGTATCTTGTCTAAGCGAACGAAAATTAAACCATTAATTGGCAATGATATTTTAGGCAAATTATTTCATGTCTACCTTGTGTCCTCATCTTAAAAATTGTTGAGTATACTGTCATATTTTGTGTGGATTGCGTCTTAAGGACACACACGTTGATATGTCAATTGTTATTTTCGCATCCTCTTTATGCTGTGGCCTGTACATGCAATCAAAAGAAGACATTTTGACTTTAAATTGCAAGTCCTGGAGTTAAGCAGCCTACTTTTGCTCCTCTCATTAAAGGTCTTAAAGTATTGAAGAATATCTTGCTACTCAATCGACACGCGTTCAGGGGATGTAGTGCGGTTGACTAGACACCAAAAATGTTGCAAGTACTTGCAAGATTTAGAAGTAGCACTTCGAGACTGTAGCCTTCACCCATAAGTATTTGCCTTCAACCTGAAACAATCGTTCGCATACGATCGTCATCGGTCTACCTCGTTGAAAGTGAAATCAGAGAGGATTACGCTACGTGGTATCAAAATTTATGGTGAGAGTGGTGCAGCAGATCATGCTGCAAGACTGAACACAATTGAGACTATATCAGCGTTTTTCTTTGTATAAAGCACAAGAACGCGACGAATTTCTGAGAGTAAGTAAAGTAACGGCATCGTGTATTTATTTGATTAATTGATAAAATTTATTCTTTCATCAGCCTACCAAGAATTTAGATTTGTGGCATTTGATTAGCACCCTAGTATAGGATGTAGGCAAAAACAGCAAATCCAGCAGCCGCAAGGCTCGAGATCGATAGTGTTACGGCGGATGAAGAAGGAGCAGGAGTAGGCGTGGTCCCACCGTCATTACTACTACCGCTACTCGAGTTGGTGTTGCTACCGTTGCTAGTGCTCGTACTAGTGCTGACGCTTTCATCACCGAGCACAGGGTCATAGTGCAGAGTCTTCGCAAAATTTGGGAAAACCCATTCGAAAAAAGTATCAGCACCAACTGTGACAACAGACGAATTGGTCACATTCTTTTCTACACCATCGAGAATGACGATGGATGGAGCGTCCATGAACATGGAATCTCCCATAGAAACACGTTGGACGGTAGTGTTTTTGCCACTGCTTGCCTGCAACTTCTTAGCCGGCTTTCCGATATCTGAGCCTTTCGGCCCTTTAGCGTCGAGCTTGATAGCAAGAGATAACGTATTGGCAAGATTAGCAAATGGCCAAATGCCCATATCCACGGTAAATTTAAGAGATCCTGCGGGCACGGACAAATTTTGACTGCCGTACAATACAGTGGCATTGCCTTGAAAGATTTTAGCGGTAAGATTGAATCCCACTGGAGTTTTAGTAGTGCCAACCTCAACTGTGGATACAAACGTCGTTGATGAAACTGAAACGCCATTGACTGTTTCCTCCGCTATGGCAGTCCAATCGCTATCTTTTGGCTTGAAAGTAGTGACTGACTCCACCTTTACTCCTTTCGAGTCCAGCTCTGTTAGACTTGTGACTGTCAGCTGCATAAACTTGCCAGTCTTGCAGTCGCCAGATGGACAAACTTCCATCTTCACACCTTTACTGTCAAAATTGGCTGCGGTCTTGATGTGATTTTTGGTCGGATCAGAGCCATGAACAGGAGCGGTAAAGTTTCTAGCCGACACACAAGGGGCACTCGAAAGAAGGCAGAGAAGCGCACAAGCGGGCGTGATGGTGATCTTCATTGCGAAAGTTGGTAGTGAAGTGGATCTATTGGCTGCTTGAGTGCTTGAAAGCGAGATTTGGAATGAACATTAACCAGCCGGACGTCAAAACTTCTAAGCGCAATCACTAGGCAAGCACAATCTCATGGTTTGATGATGGATAAGACTCAAAATTAGGACATGACATGGTACCAATAATAGCTCTCTCTCTTTCTGGGAGTGACGTTAATGCTTCTTCCCAGTCAAGTGGTTATACCCCACGAAGTAACAAGATAATTCGCTGAAGACTATTTTGACTCCAACGGTATTAGTGCCTATAAATATAGCCATTCTACTGATCATAGTTTTACTGATGACTTCACCAAGATTTGATGATAACTCAGTTAGGTCAGATATTTTCTTCTTATTACTGAGTGTTTGATAGGGCAGCTTCGTTAAAATTATCTACATTGGCGAATAGAAATGTACCTCTCCACGTTTCTGGCTAGCACGTCAAACTGGTGACGCTTTCCGTTCGAGGACAGTTGCCTTCGTTAACGCAAATCACCGACGAAAATCGTGAACAGAAATCCAGCTCGTGAGGTAGGTCTAAGGCGAACTCGATTGATGAGCAAGTGAAGTCATCAGTTGCTTTTAGATCATGCATCAAAGATGTATCAAGACTAGACCGAAGGCTAGCAGCAAAAGCTACTCCAAAACACTAACTCCCTGAAGCACATTTGAAGGCGTCGAGCTCGCGTGATGATGTGAGCACATGAAAACTGCTCAAGCAAACATGAATTTCAGTCCGAGAACAGAAAGTGCGGACATATCATCTAAAGCCAAGTTCTCACATACGAAAGTGATTTCGCACAGCGCGTTAATTTTCAAAAAAAATGATTTGAGACTTGACAGTGCACTAGAATTTCGTTTATCTGACTACCTCGCAAGCTAAAGGCTTTTTGAGAATAGAGCTGTCAGCTCAAGAAAAGAATCAGTGAATGTTGTACACCAACCAGATTGAAGATTTGCTTTTGGTGTTTAATCGGCATTTCCAATAAAAATATTTAATTGCTAGATCATGTTATCAAGACGCGAAACGTGTGCAATCAGGAAACAAAGACTTTTTCTATTTTTTTTTCTGAAACGCAAACTTAGATATTTTACTGACGATCACATGAAGAGCAGTAGTTTGAGAGATTTGTAAGCCGTCGAGTCAGCATTATCTATAGATATGGATGATATGGGACCCAAATGATTTGCGGTTGTGATAACGCCACTAGATTCGGGAGGATTGAATGGTTTATGAACAATTTGTCGGTATATCTTCCGTCGTTTTTGTCCGACGAATTCCAATAATCCAGGAACTAAATTGTGAGATCGCAAACATGTGTTTATGGATTGCGAGATCTCAGGAAGAAAAATAGAGTGCGAATCACTTACATAAATTTATAATGGCGGGAACACAAAACCTTGTGTCAAGCTTAGGTATAGTGGGGTAGTTACGATAGACAACATTTCCGACAATGGTGATGCGGCTGATTACCGGGATGCCGATCCCTCGATCTCACTGTGCAATGATTAAGGAACAGTGCATGTAGACGGGAAATCTCTGTAATGATAGGGACATTGTTGTCAATAACATGGTGATGGAACTTTAAAGCCAGGGTTGATTCATTAAAACCAAGTTTTGTCAATGCGATGACTAGCCTTACCATCGGCCCTTATTCTCCTTCGGCTTATTCTTTGCCTCTTTGTAATAATAGATTCGAGCAAAGATAAGTTTTATACTTACAGTTCAGTAAATGCATAAAGATAAACCAGCAAAGAGACGACCGAACTGGCTGCGGCGCGCTACTCATGTGCTGCAAAATCTGAATCAATGTCGATTTTTTGGCATATAAGTAAGTCACGTAGGCAATTTATTATATCCTCTGATTGTTTCAAACACCGCTTTGCATGTGCAAGTAAATGTATTATCTGTAATAGTTCTGAAACTAAAATGACAAGCGGATCTTCTAGAAATTATGATATGTGAAGTGACACGAGGAGTAAACTTTGCTTGACCTGTCCGAAGCCGACTTACAGTTAGATCAAGCGTAGGTTCCGATATGAAGAAGTTTCGGTATCTTCCGTATTAATAACGACTGGAACTTCAGAGTCGCATGGAGCCATAGTCTCCTCAATTTGCTGCTCCGGGACGTAAGTAGGTGGCGCCGTGGTTTCATACGCCGGAGTCTCCTCAGTTTGTTGTGTCTCGGATTTGTAAACCGGGGGCGGTACTGTTGCCGTCTCTGGAGTGTCGACCTTAGGTGGAGGAGTGTAAACGGGAGGCGGTACTGTTGCCGTCTCTGGAGTGTCAACCTTAGGTGGAGGAGTGTAAACCGGGGGCGGTACAGTTGCCGTCTCTGGAGTGTCGACCTTAG
>NW_020188126.1:1580577-1584483 GCF_900000015.1 Plasmopara halstedii
CCCGATTACCAGATACTGGTTACAATCCTTATTAACTCGTCGAGCCACTATCAATTATACATCAATGTGGGCTATCACTTGCTTGTTAAGCAGAGACAGTGGAGCACGACTATTCAATAACTAGTCCTTGCTAGCTCTTTCGACAAATGGGCTATCTGCGAGTCGCTGCCGATACTGACTTTAATTTTCCTTTCGATCCTGATATGTTCAGTCAGACCGATTGGCTTGAGAGATAGGAAAAATTCAAATCCACTTTACTATTTTAAGATATGTAGCTCAGCTACAGGAGATTGTTTTGCAGTTACACTGTCTTTGACAGAGCACTTCGCATCCTAATGACAGGAATGTGATATAAATTTAATATGCCCAATCAAACTTAGATGTGCTGGCATTATATTCGAGATAATGCAGCTGTCACCCTCTTCTTTTCTATCTACGACCGTAAATTGGATCAATAAAGCAAAATTCGACCTATTCGCAAGGGCTTCTTCCACTGTTTGCGCGAAAATAGTGGAAGAAGCATCTGCCTCTAGTATCTTTCTATTTATTTTCAAATTATGGCTTGTGATCATCGCGACGCGCACTCGACACATGGCCTTCAAACTTTCGAGATAGATGTCCAAATTGAAGCAGAATTGAAATCAGCACATAAACTTCTAAGGACAACGCCTTCCAGCCCAAAATAAAAGCCAACTCATAAACGGCATTGAAGGGACACAGAAGATGGTCAAGTGTCTCATATAAAACGTTGAAAAGACTGCAGAAATGCTTGCCTTTTATGTTACACAATCGCGAAAGATGGCAGCATTCTGTTCCAGCGCTGCAGTAACTGCTAGCGAGGACTATAAGAGATATCTGCGACAACGCTATCAAGGTATTCCGGCGGGCAATCGGTCTGGGTTGGTATGCGCGTAATATGTTCAATCTAGTGGCGGACCGCTACACCAAAGCTTGCTAAACCGATTCTGGCAAGCGCTGATCTCATCAAAACAATAACAGTGTCGATGATTCTAGCGGGGTGAGTTATCTTGTCTGAAGAACTGTTCGAAACATCGACGGTAAAGCCCATCCAAATGGACTGAAAAATATTTACCAGGGTCGGCAGACTAGACAAGGGTGCCAACACTTGCAACGAGGGTCTTGCTCTCTGACAGGCGTTGTAGGGTCACACCAAACTACTTTCCCATTTATACGTTATGTACCACCACCTTTTTGTGATCACGGATTCGGAAACATATTCTCGAACGAGGTAGTCACCCAGCGATACACTTGTGTTGTGCGGTATTCTATATTGATATCCATCATGTAGAATCACCATACATTAAGTAAGTGCTGTACGACAACAAGCCTTGAACTAGGTAGTAGCGCTGCAAACCACCACAAAACACTCTGTTAAAGCTGCATCCGAGTTTAAAATTTATATATTTTCAAACTTTTCAACACTGACACACATGTTGCATCTGAACGTACAATTTACGTCCGCTTTATCGATACGTCCATGACGCCACCGTCGACGATGGATAACTCCTATCTACCCAGGCTGCTCATGGTGAGCGGTAAGACCTTCGACGTAAAGGATAAAGATAATCTCCTGTTCTGGGTGAGAGAGGCCGCGATGACTATGGCACCCGCCATGCTCCGGAAGGAGCAACAGCGCGTGGCGATAGCTGTCTCCAAGCTCGAGGGTCGAGCGCGAAATTGGGCACTGGCGTGTGGCACTTCGGTGAAAGCGTCGTTTTTCTCCTAGGTGAAGCAGAAGCTGCATCTTTTGCGAGTGTTCTCGCCACCTAACCAGGCATATCGCGTTTTTCCTTGCCGCCCGACCGGTCAAGAAAAAGTTGGTGGACTTTTTCCAAATATTGTGTACTCTTATTGCCGGGATGGTAGCAGATCCTCTCCCCGAGGGACCGTCTTTATGAAGGGCCTCCGCACTGGCGTGGTCAGAATGGAAGTCTTCCGTGTAAATTCGTCTTCTTTTGAAGGATCGTTGAATGTGGCGATGAATGCCGAACTCAACTTTAGGTGGACCCGATTTAGTTGGAACGCACACCCTCGGAGCTTGCTGAGCGGGTGTGTGCTAATAGATCTTAGCTATGCTGAAAAAGAGGAGGGAGAGCTCAGAGCAACCGGGAAGTGTTTGAGCACCCGACGGTGTATTGTCTGTGGAGACACCCGTCACGTTCGGACTGGTTGTCCCCTGCGCAAGGCGCATTGAGATTCATCGAATCGACGTACCGCTTCTCACCAGTCTGGTTTGTCGCGGAAAACAACAACACCAGGTAGGCGCGAGGCGCCTTTCTGGGGAAGAACTGAGTTTTGTTGAGCTTTGACGAGGTGAGGGTAGCAGGGTCCAGCCCAGAAGACCCCCCTGCTCTTGAATACGGAAGGTTTGTGCAAGCCGAACTTGCTGGTCGTGAAAGCGACCGTGATGGGCTTTGAGAAGCCACACAAGATCCTGATCGATTTGGGCAACAATGCATTATGCTCCACGATCGAAGAAAGTCAATTGTATGCTGAGGCGCTAAAAGTGACACTGTCACGGTTCGCTTGGCGACGGCGACCTGTGTCACTGTGCCGAGGGCCCTGTGGACCTCGGTGTCGAGTTTCTTAACTTCGAAAGCGTGAGAACGCTGCGTAGTCTTTAGCTTCGATTCAAGATTTAACCTCATCCTTGTTATGGCATTGTTGAAACACCATGAGCCATCGATCAATTGCAGGTCGAAGGCCTTGGGCTCTACGCGCACTTCTTCTGGTGAAGCTTTGGTGAGTCATGAACCAACCTCTGCTAGGAAGCAGAAGCGCTATTGGCGTGGGCACTATAACAGGACGGTCAATGGGCTAGTGATCGGATTATTCGAGCTGTCAAACACAAAAGGTTTTTGGGACAAGAGTCCCGATCATGGCTCGCGGGCACTGCTCAAGTATCAAAGCGGTCGCTGCATGCAAAGCGTGGTATGGTCAGCCAAGGGCCAAGGCAGGTTGGGCAACACTATTCTGATACGCGTGGAGTGGCATGTTATCCACTGGACGAGGACTGCCGAAATAGCAGCTCTTCGTCGGATGTCGTTAATAACATCAAGGCTCCGATGGAGCAGGAAGTGGGGATACTGGACGACGCTGAGTACGTGTTCCCACTGGTCTCGACGAATCGTAAAGCCACGATTGAGGATAAAGCGAGGCCGAATGATTTCTGCAAGACGTAGGGCGTCGACCTGACCCAGGGTGTGTCTAGCGTAGACGATAGCGCGCAGCTTTATACTCACCCAACGGTATGACGGGAGATAAAGACGGCGAAGCCAACTCCGAGGCTATTCCCGCGATGGATGGTGTTCTTTAGTTGAACGAGATGTCTATCGAAGAGTTTGGCGGTGCTTTGAATGCAGGCAATTTAAACACTATACGACCACAGTAGAGATTAACTCGTCGTCGCTTCTTGATGAAGCTGTCCTGGACGACACCAAGATGGTGCTGAACGCACGAAGTGGATCGTCGATCTTGATGAATCCCTCGGATTCATATTACTCTCTGGAAAAGCATTTCTAAGACATCGCCTTTAAAGACCCGCCGTCGGTTCTACCTCCGGACCGAGGAATGCGTCATGAGATCGACCTGGTCCCGGGAACCAAATACTGCGGAACACGCCAATGGTCCCTGCCTAAGAGCAGTGTGACGTCATTGATGCATTTTTTCGTGCGAAGCACGACGCAGGTATGGTACGTGAGAGCAAGCCTCCCATTCGTCACCCACATTTTGTGTTCAGAAGCCGAACGGCAAGTGGCGTATCGTTCATGCTTACAATAAGCTCAACGCTGCCACCATTCCGGCACAGAAGCCGATTCCAAAAAAAAGATGTTCTTCAGAACAACATGGTGGGATGTACGAAGTATAGTGCACTCGACTTGGTCG
>NW_020188126.1:1584493-1596805 GCF_900000015.1 Plasmopara halstedii
TTACATGAGTCATTTATCAAGTCCCGCTAATGTTCGTCGACATCCCGACGGGTCAGCTGTCACCAAAATCTTAGTAGTTCCTTCAACAAGATGATAGGAAGCCAACAATAGTACTGGGTGGGTGTATTGAGGTCAGTAGATTTATGACTAAAACCTGCGGAATCGTTCCTTTCCACTGACGTGTCAAAGAAATGTCCGTTAGGATGGTGGAGAGAGTGCCATTGCTCTACCTTCCTTAACAATAGGACTTGAGTTGTTATGTACACCAAACTAAATTGCGGCGAGATTACCGGCTTTAGTTGCTCAAAGTTGAAAATTTTAGTTGTTAAAGCGATATAGATGTTTCGTGTTTACGATAAGAAGTACTTGTTGTGCTGTGAAATCCAATTGTCACGCCCTGTCGATCGTACCTTTACTTTATGTTTGGCATTGTGGTGACTATAGCAACCGCTTATTCTGCTGTGTTTCCTTACGAGTGTACGTATCGCTGATTCCATACGGTATAATCATACTTAAAGAAAATATGATTAATATGTCAGGTATTCTAAAAAGTTTACACTACTTATGATAAAATGATACAAATATGCATGCAAAGTCCCCGCTCGTTAAACTATTTCTTTCGTAAGGATAAGCTGAAGGAACGTTAGGTCAGCATGTCAAACGGTCTAAAGAGACGACCACCCGGAGGCGAATTTATCAAAAACGATACCAAACAACCTGATGTTGAGGTCTTGAGAGTAGAATTTGGAAATCGTAACAAAAGACTGACTTTCTATAGACAAAATCATGATCGCGATCGAGCGTGCTGGGACTTCACTAAGCAATTTCTTAAACGTGCTGGACAGTAGCCTTGACAAGATGCGGGCCACATTCTTCTTGGCGATCTATATGCTTTCGAGCAGGGGCGCGCAGCTTGAGTGCTTTCAGTTGAGAAGAAACACGAACTTACTGTATCTATGCCAGATCCTGATTGCATCAAAGTGACGATATTTATGACCTCTTCAGAGTGACACAAATCTAGTTACATAACTTTACCGCGATAAGGAGGCTTTAATTTATCCATGAGATCACAGACAACCATTGAGCTGCTATCAATTCTGCTTCGGTATATTTTCGATCTAAGCACAGCAGTTTCCTTTCGTTGGCTCGGGCAAGCTGGGGTACATAAATATTGGCTGAACATGAAAAGGCATGCTGTTTGCACACACCAAAGCAGCAAACTAGTAGTGCACGCAAAAGTACATTCCGTGTTATATAGTCTCGATCGACTTTGCTAACAGCGCGATGCTACAGTTCTACGGCATTTTTATAATAATTTGATAAAACTATCAAGCCAGTCAGTGTCGATTAATGCAGTGTAATCACAATAATTAACCTTATGAACGCTAATAGACCTACCAGCCTGAAACCGTGTCGGATTTCAAATCGATTGTGGCATCTTGATGTTGGGTATGCCGTCGCTCAAACGCGCGATCGCCGGATCAATTGGCCGAATCATTATTGCTTTGTAAATTTACAAAGAGGTGTTGGTCTCACCGTATGGATTCCCAAGTCGCAAAATAGTGTAAGGTGCATGTACACCATAATACTGTACGTAACCCGTTACACAAGCAACCTCGCATCGGAAAAATACAGTAAGCGTGTGATACTAAAAACGATATATTTGGAAGGCATCACTCGTATCGATAGGGACAACATTTGGCAGTGAATATTGTCCTTCTCTTCAAATAATTTCTGCATGACCGGTCGCGGCGCCAGGCTACCCGCAACATATGTAAACTGGGCAAACCATCGTTAATATCTGTGTAGCCTTTGGGTGTCTCGCTGCATACACAATTTAGAGAAGAGTAATGTACCCATTCCAACTGCGCCTACCTGGCCTCTTCAGTACTGTGTTTTCTGCTCGCGATGCCCTCGTTGGGAATGACAAATGCAATACTTGGGGAAAAAGTGATATCATAAGCGAGCGTTAATGATGTATATTTAGTATTACTCTGGATTATACTTGTTTTCTTGATGGATGTTATTCTTGAAATAGAAATCAGCTAAGTACCTAGTTACTACAGGGGCTCTCAATTTCGCTCATTATTGGAGCGATTAAACCTCCCCTCTTTGCGTTTGTTGGCTTAAAGTTGCTGAGTCGAAAATTCCTCTTTGATGGTACTGGTCGTCTATTCAACGACCGATTTTTGATCGGCTTTATACTCTGTGAGGATGCCCACGAGCGTACTCATTTGTTCAGTTAACCCAAGGATATAACACAGATGGCGGCGTCAGATCCGGAAACGGTAATTGCTCGCCTGGAAGCTTTCACCTGCTAAGAGAATGTACTGGTGGAACACCTCCAGAAACGCCTTCATCTGGCGTCTGAGAAACACATTCGGTCCCACCGTGATACCTTACGTTAGGCGTACTACCCTTTGGGAGAAGGAATCGGGAAACACTCACTTTTGTGTAACAGAGGTTTAAAATGGTCAACATGTCAGTCATGCATCAATAAGATCGTCAGCACGCCGTGCAAGCGGTCATCAGACTTGGAGGTCGCGCGCAACAATGGGCACATACAGGCAGTATTGCTGAAAAAAAACATTGTCAAAATGGGAAGTGCTGAGGTGACATTCGTCGCGGGTGTTTTTACCACCTATCTAGGCTTCTCGCTTGCGTTGAAATTTGAGACTGGGGGTGAGGATTAGCAAGTATCAAAGAGACGAGAGTTCACTCTACTGCGATGGAGTAAAGGGTTGCCATTGCCATGGAGGGTTTCTGCAGTGGGGCTGCCGTAGCTCTTTGCCTAGAGGAAGCTAAGCTATGGTCACAGACCTTACGTTCTTTACAAGAACCAGTACGAGTGTAGCGGATCGCAGTCCGCTACATCCAACAGTACTTAAAATCTTAAACAAGGTAAAGAGGCTTTTCCATTCAAAATTGAAACTGTATTGAATTGTTTCATTTGCGGTAGAGCCGCCTGTAATGAATCCTTAGGTCTTCCTAATTAAACAGTAAGACCTCATTAATATGCAGTATCACCGGCAGTCCTGCCACGTAGTGGCTTCTTGTTATGGTGTAACCACACCACTGTGTGATTACACTAACTATGTCAAACACACCTATGTACGGTCGCACAATCTCGTTCGACCCGCCCTTTTTTACAAGGGTGCATGTAACCCTGTTATATGACAGGATCAGGAATTGACGGCTAAAGGGCTGGGTTCGGTAATCACTCGCCTGAATATGCTCACCAGCTATGGGAATACACTACCAAGAAATTTCTAGATGCGCGCCAACCGCACATTGTCTCAAAAACGAACGACAATCATGCGTTATCGCTCATGTTTCCGTTAAGAGAGAAGTTAGAGAGATACACTTTATTTGGACAAATAAATCGCGATGGCCATGAAATACGTTATGTTTCAAATGTAGCAACAGCATGTCGAGCTTTCACTCTCCAAGCTCGGAAGCATCGCACAAAATTTTGAATCCACTTTTTACACTTTTTGGCACACATGAAATTTTTTTTGAATGACATTTGTCGCGGGTGGTCATTCTTTCTAAACCAGTCGCGCAAAGCGCGCGTGATATTCCTGTCCACTCGACAAGGGAGATGATAAGTCATAGGCTATATATCCAAGAAAACTCAAATTACCGAACTGGCGTTAACATTTTTCATGGTCACTGAAGATATGTGACTCGCATTAAGACTTCGGCATCGTTCGAGGCAGCAGTTTGTATATTATTGAAGTCGTAATAAGCATTCCTTGCCGTGCTGGCTGGATAGAGTAATAGAAGTGTAAGCCTATGAGTACCTTACTGCGAACGATCTCTAAGCCTTCGAGCATCTCCATAATAATTCCGATGTTCGTCCATTTATCAAAAGCAGATGAGCCAAACGTGCACCATTTTGCTCTTGGCTGAGAGGTATGAACGGTCAGGCTCGAACGCAAGGTCCCCCGATAAATCCTCATGAGAGAACGTCAAGCCTTACTATGCATATTACAAAAGAAGCGTTTTTTTATCTGCTTTATAATAGAAGCCGCCTTTTTAGCGAGGTGTGGCTTGAAGTCCAGGATTTTGATTTTTGAAACCACGTCACCGGGCTTTGTTAAACACGGAGGTCATGATATTCTGGTGCGTCGATCAGTACGGGACTAATAAATACAATTGACAGTAATCGGAACATATAAAATGTTGAACATGATACGATATATGTGCGTCGTGCGATGGGAACTAATGAAAGCGTCGAAATTAATGTTAAATAATCATGTTAAATTCGAAACCTTTGTCATTGTGAAACGTGATCTCACTTAGTTCTGAATTTAATCCATGATACTATCCTGGATATGGAGTGTCTGAAACGCCACGAGTTTTGGATCAAGTCGAAGTCGATAAACTAAGTGGCACGCAGTATTTATCCGGGGGAGCTTTAGCAACGCAAAATTCAGTCTTTGCAAACAAAGTCCTTTTGATACGGGCAAACATATTCGATGGCGTATGTACCAGTACCCAAATTGTCAAAAATCAGCAGATTTGATAGTTCAAGGTGGCTTGAGCATAGCTCAGAAGGTAGAAGCAGTAGTGAGGCGCGGTCTAAGAATGACACAAAGAACTGAAGTCTGATATCGGGGCTTCCCCAGTATAGCTCTGTTGAGACGGGAATGTGTGGCTGGATGTTGTGATCTCCAAAGTATTTCTCTTGTAAGATTTCAACAAAGAGATGTCAGCGAGTACCCCTAAGACCAGGGCCAGCGGGGGAAAAGCTGACGGGATTTGGCATTCTACCGTCTCAAATTTGATAAAGTGGATGGATGACCGCAAGTCATGCGTATGAAGACCAGACCCAGAATTTAAAAATCATTGATACGCTGGAACGGTTATGCTGCATAAGCACATGCCCACTTTTAGCCGCAGTGAAGCCCCGTCGGTACGTGTAAAATTTTCAATTGCGTTCAAAGTGACCGTGATAGCACAAGGAAATTTAAGTCTACTCCAATTATTCCGCCAAGTGCACTTATGGAGCTGAATAGGTTCTCCTTAGGAATAACACGCTAGAAATTTCAGGACGGTAAAGTCACTATAATGGTACGGTAGGAGAAGCTGAGCTCGTCATGAACCATGGTTATAAACTTCATTGAGAAATGTTGTAAAGAGTTGATTGCAAAGAGTGGAACGGATATCCAATAGGATCATTTGAACTCATTTAACTTTTGCCAGAAGAATATCACAACATGGGTAAAGAAGACCCTTCACGGGT
Organism: Plasmopara halstedii; assembly: GCF_900000015.1. Taxonomy (NCBI): domain Eukaryota; phylum Oomycota; class Peronosporomycetes; order Peronosporales; family Peronosporaceae; genus Plasmopara; species Plasmopara halstedii. The sequence goes on from NW_020188126.1 coordinate 1,589,742, forward strand.
GGTACAGCGGGGTTCATGATATTGTGATTGTCATCGGACAAAATATTACAAAAAAAAAGCTAACCCGCCCAGGTGCTGGCTTCAAGCAGCCGGTGTAGATCACCGCCACATGTTCAGGATGGTCAATACTGTTTCAAACTCACGTACTTGCAGAGAGATTGCATTAATAGATGTATTCCTTACGGACAATACAAAGCTACACGCTGGTTTCTAGTCTATGAATTTTTTTGACTTATTTGTTAAGTCCTCTACTGCTTGTTCGGGCAACTTCTATCAGCGCCTGTATATGAACAGACTTTAATTCTAACAATGATTTACCCGAAAATCTACATGATAAAAAGCAACAAGAACAAAAGCAATGAATGGAACAAGAGAGGGTAGAAAGCATAGTATCAGCCTCAGCAGATTAAAAAAATCTAATGCCATCATCCATTGGATTGTAGGATATCATAAATTTGAGCTCACCTGACCCAAGACTCTGCTCAGGGATGAATCTGATTCAAAAATCTCAGTAAGACCCGCAGTTCTAGTGTGAACATTAATTAAGCAGCAAACGACGCCAACAGTCCTCAACATGACACAATGTACGCAATAAATGGGTGAAATGAGCGGTATGACAATTCCATCCACAACATAATTCACTCAGAAGACTCAAACTCGAATTGAAAGCAAAGCGCTAATGGCACGCTGTACGTTGTGCTGCTATGTGGCTGCACGATTGTTGTTTCATTTCGGACAAACGGCAGATTTGGATGAATTGCTGAGCAAGACGCCGTGGACAACAGAGGTCATCGAGTGCACAGTCTCAGATCACCCAGTCTTTCCTATTTTTCACGGCATAGTTGCTAATTTCTGGACACCTCCACACCTCGCATAGAAAAAGCTTTGAGTATTTGAGAAAATGCTAGCTAAGTCAACTGACTAGCCACCCCACCCAAGCGCCGAATCGAAAGTCTCTTAAAGAACGAACAATTTCTGATTCACTGGTAGTGTTTCATAATGAGAGCTAGCTTAACGCGGTACTAATAATCAAGTCAAATCGATTTACCATCTATAATTATAGTCTCTATATAATACAAAGCGTGATGCTCGCGGTCCATGTGCTCACAAACCATTCCTTTGCGACCCTTGACAGTTCTGCGCGCTTATTGTCATACTTCAAGATGGTACTTCACAATGGTATTTTGAGCTTCGCCTTAAGCCCGAGGTACATCAGTGTACGTACCAATTATTTCCCCACCCAGATAAAAACTTCACCAAAATAATGATACTTTTATTTAAGTAGAGGAATTTGCATTCCCAATTGCGCTTACAAGAGCCAGATATTACAGCGTTCCTCACATCCGAAGTTCTCACCTATTTTCTATGTGCAGTGTATTGGGCCGTCCAAAACGACGCGGTACATGTGGCCAACGTCTTCAAGACAGGTTTAACGATGTGTATTGCTATAGAAACAGTCACAGTGATCTTTTGCGTTTTGACCCGAATCTTGCGAGCTCACCGAAACTACAAACTACACAATTTTCCTTCAACGAAGACATATCTGAGAATAAAGCTCTTAATCCAACTCGCCTCGCACTTCCACTAGTTTATTGCTTCGTTATGTTCCTACGACAAAGATTGCGACAACATTATACCGCTGTACTGGCGACAAGGTCCAACTCGTTATCCACCATCTATACTTGAACAGTGAAATTTGGCGGGGCCGTCAGACACCCGTCAATTGCTCGGTCGGCGAACAAAGCGAGCGCTCTTATAAAGCGTGCAGTGACGGCTTCACGACTCGTAGGTACCACTTTCAGTAGTACCGCATACAGCTGGAACTGCTGCGATTAAATTTTCAGTTTGTGCTGGCTAATCGGGTATGGCAAAAGCTCCAAATATTTTGTGACTCAGCTTGCGCAATATGTAAAGAAGTTCTGCCCCCTTGTCCTGTCTTACGGTGATACAAGCTAGCATCAACAAAGCGATGTTTGAATAGAGCGGCGTCTTAGCCTAAATTTGCAAAGCGCAAAGCGAAGCGCCAATTTCAAGGCGAACACTCGCCCTGACTTGAGTCCAAACAGTTAAAATTTACAACGCCGCAAGGGAAATCGTGCCGAAGTGTATTCATAGACTCATATCTTTTCTAGAAAAGATGGTATTTCCTCCAATTTTACCACATATCCAGTTATCACAGATGATTCATTCTCTGTTCCTCACGAAAGCAACAAAATTTGCATTAAGGACAAGGCTTGCAGCAAATGACCCTCATGTGACTAAATTTGGTACCATTTTTCGACTGTGGCGGCACGTTTAATTTATTGGCTTAATGTGCCACCACATCCGATAAATTTCTCTTTTCTATACACTTGCGGCGCTCTCGAATCAAACGAAACGCATGTGATTTGATATCTCGGCTGCTGACAACGTGACGAACGTTTGATTGTGTGAACTGTTGCCGCGCTAAGCGATTCGAACCTGGATCGGCCCTGCAAAAGCTCAGCTACAGGGACAGTCAGCATCTTTATTTTTTCTCTCCAGAAAACTTCGCATTTAATTGATTCGTAAGATCAATTTGATGATACAGCATGATTACAGCCACTTGTCTCCAATGACGGGCTCATATTTCGTTATTGTTCGTGGAAGTAAGCTTAAACTTCTGTCTGGCTACGACCATGAAAAATTATTTGTAACGAGGGCGTAGCCCAATTAAATAGATTGCGGACAGGGCATCTGAATGAAAGCACGCAAGTTCAACAATGTTTGTTTCATCCATTACAATGTAATGTATGTTCGTCTACCTATAACATCTGTTTGTTCCTTTACACAATTAAACATCCAGCTATAGTGTCACGTGCTCGGTCTATGACGCTCAATATGATTACAATGGAATCGTCATTTTTTGCTACAAAGTGTAGCCAGACTGATATCAACAAGTCGAATTGTATCGACAGCCCCCCCATTATCGAAGCCACTTCTTGGCGATATCAAGGGAAATTTGGGCCGATCAAACCATTTATATAAACTGTGGTGAGTGTTGTTGGAGGCATGCACTGCGTCGTTCATGAAAATAAAAACAATGGTGACATGCAACAGTCACTTCGCGAGTATTCTCTGGAGAATTTGTCACATCGAAAAATTATGATTCCACTGACCATTATCGGAAGATGATCTGTGATGAAAAGATCCTACGTGGTGCTCAACACATCGAAGTGTCAACTAAAATTTTGCTGAACAGCGGGTTCCTTGATTTGAGACAGTGAGTTCGTCAAGATATGATGGCGAAACAGCATGTCAATCGTCCAATTTTCATAACTTAAACGATACTGGTGCTGCTGACGACATCGAATGATCCGTCCTTCTCAAAGTCTACAAACATCACATCTGATATCCGGAAGTTTTTCGAAGAGATGCAAAAAAAGGCTAGGCTAATGATCAACAAGCATTTCGTCGGCAGCGGCGGACTGAAATAAGGCGTCACCGCATGCGCCGAGGGATTGTCCCATTGGCACATTTTGCACGTGAGCACACAAGTACTTTTAGCGCGCACTCCATCGTAAGTCTTACCTCTTTTGTTGTAAACATATCGCGTACTTCGTACTCTCGAATAAGGGATAGCCGAACAGACACTTTTAAAAGCGACATCTGAGCAAAAACGCTCTTGTATTCCAAAGTTATCACCAATGCAGCATATTTTCTGTCTGGCCCGTATAATGAATGTATAACATCACGTGTAGGCGACAACACCAGTGCAGCGGGGCTGCTGTAGTCCGTTGCTAAGAAGAAGCTAATCTAAGGTCACCGACCCTACGTTTTTTACAAGAGCCAATTCGAGTGTAGCGGATCGTACCTCCCAGAGTTTCCCAGAACCTTGACCAAGAATGATGAGCTCTTTTGTTCAATAATGAAACTGAATATAACTGTTTCAGTTGCGGCTGAGCCGTCCATATCTAAAACCTAGGTTTTCCTGATTAATATAGTAATACCGAATTAATATAGTAAAATCAGATTAATATGCATGACTCCTGCCACATAGTGGCTTCGTGTCATGGTGTTGCCACACCATGGTGTGATTACACCAACTTGAGTAATCCAGACCTATGTACGGTCATACCATGTTGTGTGACCCGCCCTTTTTATACAAGTGTACGTGTAACCCCGATACAACCATCGTACTTCATATTCGAGGAGACGCGATAGCACATCCGCCGCCACATCATGCCGGTTCAGATCACACTTTTCTGCGATCGAATGTCCGAAGATAAACGATTACTATCTTTCCATTCTCTATGAAATAGTGGTGAAAAGTCGTGATGCACAACGAAGTATGGTGTGTATGAATCGCGGAGAGCGCGACAAATTTACTTTCAGCTTGTCAAGTTTTCGTAATGGAATATAGCGTCGCGACATGAAACGTCTCTGCCACAATAGCTTGGCGTGATTCAAGCGGGTTAACACGTTTATATCGTTTTGCAACCGTTTGTAATATTGCAGAGCCCATTTAAAGTGCCGAAGCGGCGTAGACGACATGAAATAACCAGTTCGAATTCGGTCAGGAACACGCATGAGTCTATTTTTTCACAGCCGTGAAGATCTTTCCTTCTGCCAATCTCCAGCAACATTGGTATTCTTTTTGGAGATATTGGTGAAGAGTCATGCGATTCTGACATAATTAGCTCGGATTTAGTTGGTCAGGCCAATCCCCTTCCCTATATTCATTTGCAACAAAAGTCAAAGTATGTCGAGCTTGATCTTTGCTGGATCTGCTCGCACGCCATTCTTCCCAGTTACGCACCTCAGAAAGAGGATTTCGTCGACTCACTGGTGATCATCGTGTTAAGCACTTACTCGAATAATGCTCGTAATAATTGTGCGTATCCGTTTCTCGTGCCTTGAACGACTATGGACAGATGCATCGTCATGAAGGTTTCGTGCATAACTACGATGTGGCCAGAACAGCTGCGTCATAATACGAGTGGGTATTGTTATTTAAGCATATACAGTTCGCCACTTGTCGTTAGAAAAACTGACACATATTATCTCTCTCGTACCATATTCTTCAGTGCTCAGACGAAAAGACCACTACTGTGCATACAATATTTCATTTGAGGAATCATCTCAATTTCATGATGCACCATTGATGTGTGGGCAACACATGTGGGGGCCGCTCGTCCCGCTTCGAGATAATTCTTTAGAAAAAATAAAAAGATTTATATTTCCTTGAGGATATCCGCCCGACTCTTTGTTCAAAGGCCACAGTGAGTATCCTCATTGGCGGGCACATTTAGGCTGTAGAATAAGCTCAGTTCCCCCTCCGCTGCTGATTATATCAATCCATCAGAGGTACAAGCTGGAGGCCGAGATATGCGATCGCTATCTTTCGCATTATCCAGATACCGCGACTCCTACCGCTTCTACATTCCCAAATTTGCTCTAGGCACTCAGCTAGTCGAATTGAACGATCCCATGTCTCACAGCAACGCTATCGCAGCTTCATACTCACCAAAATTGCGCTATTGTTTTCCTGTAAAAATGGATGCATTACTTCCCGAAGCATTACTAGGAGAAAGGTACATGCATCCGGTTTTCAAACCTTCCAATAGGTCCATGGATCATGGGCTTTCAACAGCGCCATAACAATGGTAAGATCGTATCTTCATCGAAGTACCTATGGCGAGATGGCATATCAAAGTCGTCAAAGCCTACAGGAAAGTCCAATTCAACATATGACATGTCCTCATCGCAAGACGCACGGATATTATATCCGTAACCATCACCTTTTATTCTTTAACCATCTACTCTTTTGACATTCACACGTCGTACGGATCACAAAGTACAACTGATTCTATCGAGACTCTCAACACCTTGACAAAGCACGAAATGTTGATAGTGACGACGAACAACTATCAATTATATGCTCGCCTTTCGTAAGGAGTCGCTTCTTTTCTTTTTTGACTTCATTGACCACGACGTCCACGATGTACAGCGCAACCCAGCCCATTCCCAGTAGATGGATCAGTGCCAACAAGGACTTGATTTTTCCTGGGAGGGTTCGTTGGACAATCCTGCGCGAAAATTGACCCTCATACCTCAAACATTTAATTATTCTACAGAGGGAGCAGCTCCAAAAACCGTGGCGATTCTCGGCAGTCAGGAGATTGCTATCATCTTCCTTATTCTGGTTGACGTCCGTCGTCATATGCGGTGAAACCACCTTTTATTAATTTTAGTGACTGCAAAAATTAAAAAATATTATGACGGCATTATTTGTGCTCGCCTGTCTGAACCATATATCCTGGTTGTGCCAATTGATCCAGCGGCCGCGCGTTTTGAGCAACGGCATACCCGGGATCAAGGCATTTGAGGATCCAATGTAGTGTCAGACTGGCAGATCTCTAAGCGTCCATAAGTTTAAATAGTGTGATCGAGCTATCCCATCAACATTGAATAGCTAGTCACTTTTATCAAAGTATTAAAAGATGCAGTAGGTTCTTAGCATAAATGAAACGTTATGTATATGCCACCTGCATATTTACATAATTTCATCGTATGTGATGTAAACTGCGATTGATATTCAAATTATTTGTATTTTCGTAGTAAAATTATACCATATGGAATCAGCGATGCGGAGAACATATCCGGATAAGCCGATGCTATAGTCAGCGCGATGCCAAGCATTACGTAAAGATGCGGTTGACAAGGCGTGAGAAAAGATAGCAAACGACTGATACAATCAAAAGTTCCAAATATCTGCACATAATCATGTCTCTACTTTGGAGCAATTAAAAAGTCAGTAACTCTTGTACTCCTAATAAGTAGGGTCCTATCGTTATGCGACATAGAGCAATGGCACATCAACCCGATATTTCTTTGACATGGCAGTGGAAAGGGATAGCTCGTTGGTTTTATTCTTAAATCTGCCATCTTCCTATTATCTTGTTGAAGGAACTACTAAGATTTTGGTGACAGCTGACCCGTCGGATGTCGACGAACATTAGTGGAACTTGATAAATGGCTAATGTATAGTCTCAATTAATCACAATATTATCTAAACTAACTATTAATCAGCGCCAATGTTATCA
>NW_020188126.1:1596815-1599561 GCF_900000015.1 Plasmopara halstedii
GCCGTGAATGCTTATGATCGGAAGGATCAGGACGTCGAGCGTCATCAAACACCCGGCGCTTTCTGGCAGTAGCCAGGGAAGTAGAAGGGCCATGAGCTGAGCTCAAGTTGTGGCCCTGAGCTCTTGCAGTCGCAGACACAGAGCTCGCGGGAGCGTTAGGGGTTATCCCATACGTCGCAGGAAGACAATCTGAAGGAAGTCGACGGCGTGCCTTGAGCTTGGCAAGCTCAAATCGGAGGTGTCGCTCCACATGCACGTCCACTCCCTTGTGGCTCAACTGTAAGTTATACAGTGAGGAAGTTCCCGGTGGCGTTGCACACATCGCTCAAAGAATTCTTCGTCATCTGTAGCTCTTTCACCAAAGGCGAGCACTACAGATATTGTCCGCATTGCGGGTACACGAGAGCCACCTCGTTTAGAACGCAGACGAGTGCGAAAAGCTTCCAACAGAAATTCTTGTGAAACCAAGAAACGAGCTCGAAGAGGTTTCCGTTCGGCAAAGTAATCTTCCGTAATGGCCGGGGGCCCGATGATGTGGAGGCGTAACGGTCGAGCTACCGCGTCCTTCGCTTCCACAGTGGGATCCGCCGGGCGGAAGCCATATTCTACAAGAGGGTCAATGACCGGCCGGTGATGGGCGCGCATCATGGCCGCCTAACGGGCAGCTTCCAGCTGCCGCTTCTTTGCCTCTTCGAGGTCATTGGTGATGACACCACGTCCCTTAGGTGAGGAGAGGTCAAGAAACGGACATGGGGTCCGCAAGGCGCGGCTTGCCTTCCTCATCATCCCACGCGGAAAAGAGTGTCAAACTCGTGATCGACCACCTCCACAACCTTTAGAGGTCACTCGTCACTGATAGCGTGCGCGGCACGCGACGCTCGGGCTCATCGAGTCTACTATTTACATCCCTCGATGCCGCGGACGCACTGACCGACATTGCACCGCGTGCGGAAGTCGAGGTTAGGCTCTGCCCGTGTGCGCAGTCAGAATCAGCGTGACTTGGTGACTACAGTGTCATTGACACAGGGCTCATTGACCACGGAAGTCGTTTTGTTCCAGCGATCCAAGTTGCAGTGTATAGCGGACACGCAAGCCTTGTTGAGGCAATAATCGATTAGAAATGTAAATCTTCTCAATCTTAATAGGGGAGAGTGTAATGGGGTTACACGTTCCCTGGCAACAGGGGTGTGTGTCACACGAGATGGGCATGGTGTGACCGCACCCAAATAAGAATACGGTACGTGGCTGGGTTGCCAGTAGTTATGCATGTATTTAAATTTTACTATATATTTAGGAAAATCTAAACATTTAAAATTTGGTGGCTTTGCCGCAGATAAAACAAATAAATACAGTTTTACATTTTAAATCGAAAATTTTTTTAGCCTTGGGATAAGGTTCTAACTACTCTTGAAGGTAGCGGATTTCGATCCGCTACACTCGTACTGGTTCTTGTGAAGAACATAAGGTCGGTGACCTAAATTACGCTTCTTCGGGCGCAAAGCTACGGCAGCCCCGCTGCAGATGTTCTGAAAAATCAGGGCTTTTAAAGATGTCATACCGCCTGGGACAAAGACAAGCAAAAAAACCTGCGATGTGAATTGCACCTATCTTGCTAAGCAACCCTATCCTCGGATCTGGGTTCCTTCAACCTCGGCCTCAACAGGTACAAAATTGTCACTTCTTTTCGAGTATGTCTAACAGGGTCGACGTATCCATCCTCGCGAGGCATCATGTATATAGAAGGATCTTGGCTAGCCCCTAGATGGAGCATACGATTCTGTACTCTGTGTGTGTGGTAACGCGAACTTGTATAGTAAGGATATTCTCGTGCGAGGTGCGCAACAACAATTTTACATAAGTCAACATGGTGAGCTACGGTAGGCAAAGATTATGAACACGCTGGCACGGAAGATGTAAAGAGCTATTCCGGGATTGCATCAAAAATCCAAAAATCTTGATCGACGTGTCATCGTACATCTTGATCCCAATAGGTCAGAGTGAAACTGAATAAAGAGTGTTTGAACGATTTGATGGCGCCTGTGAAGATGGTTCCTGTGCAAGATACATGGATTTGCGTGCGCGCGAAGCTCGCTATAATGAAGAAGAAATTGGGATTGTGCAAAGGGGACGCTACACGTAGACTTGTGTTATGCGCCGTTGTCATCGTTAATAAGTAACAGCTTGTAAGTTATTGATGTTCAGCGGATTCAGAAACCTAGTCATGCAAATCACTCAGCTTTGTCCTGGCGCATAAATTGCACGTATTCTTCTGTACCATTGCATTTTGCGCTCAAAATTACAAGCAGCTGCATAGCTGACTAATCAGGGTCAAAAAATTTCAAGCGGACTGACCGTGTGTTCGCATGAATATTTTCGAATATCAATCATGATAATAAGAAAAATAAAGAGTACTTTAATTATCATCATAACAAAAAAATTCTGTTGGTCAACATGATTTTTTTGATGACTAATTTTTCATAATCAACTGATTGTGCAGTTAGAACTTGTGACATTATACCGATATTTTTCTCAAATGGCGCCTTTCATAGCGCGCGGCGATTGGTCTGCGCAGTTTCAAAACCAATTTTGTTTGGGAGAAATTACCAATCAACTGCATGCATCAACCAACTTTCCCCAAAAGATCGCTATACTAAAGCCAAGCTAGCGAAAAGATAGGCTCATACGAATTATCTGGATCATTCACATTTTCTCCAAGTCCAGTCGAGTCAAGAATCTATTTAACTAT
>NW_020188126.1:1599571-1601276 GCF_900000015.1 Plasmopara halstedii
AAACTCTGACCCACTATGCATCATATTTACTGGTAAAAACACTGAAAATTGATCGGGAAGTTGCATCATGAAGCCCATAATTGCGACGATAATGAAAGAAGTAAAGATAAAGAGACTCTGGTACACATCTGTGTACACAACAGTGGAATATCCAGCTGCACTCGTGTATAGCATAGCTACTGCCATCAACAAAGCTGCAGCCCAAAATTCAGATGGTAGTCCTCCGCATACTGGTAGCTTGACGGATTCCGTAAAGAATTTTCCTATAAAAATTCTACGCGCAAAGTAAGGCACTGAAAGTAGTAGCAATATACGGAAACATAGCACTTACCTCCACCAACTGCAAATTACGTTGTTGCCAAGATGCTACTGGCCAACGACAGTAGTTCGTAACAGCACAGCGTCCAAGCGAATTCCAAAGCGAAATTGGATCCTGCATCCCAAATGTCATACAATTAATCTAAAATTTACCTTCGTACTTTTTAGCTATCATACCGTTCTCCTCGTGTCTTCACTGGGCATCTACGCGATAGCTTGCCGGTGTAGGCCAGTTGAAAGGCCAAGAAGAGGCACAAACCGCCGCGTATCTCAATGTACATGCCTTTCACACCCAATGCGTAAACGAGCGCCGTATTAATCATAGTTTCCGATATATCGATGTATGAACTTACATCAGCTACTGCCAGTGCATACATACCAAGGTATGCGTCGTCCACCAAGGTAGTACTCTTCTAGATTATTGTTATTCTTGGCTGGAGTGGAGCCATTAGAATCTTTTATTCCATTGTCCATTACCGCTTTATCGTGCAGACGCGTTAGACGTGCCTTTTCGCGTGTGCGCTGCTCTCGCAGTGGTTAAGAAGGATTATACAAGCAACACGGAGGCCAAGTCACCGATACATAGCGCTAAATCGCGTGCCCAGCTTAATTAGGGATTTCATGGTTTCTTTCAAAAAGAGAATTAAAATGGTACAGTGTACCTGGTTTACGGCCGCAAAATGTTTAGTATTAGTGCGTTTGACGACAGACGATTTCTTTAAGAAACTTCAAAACTGCTGTTGGAACCTCTTGCAAATCTATTTTTTTGATTACTTACTTACTTGTCGCTTTATGGGACAGCTGAATTATTTCTTGTAGTGTTTTTCATTACAGCTGATACCGGCAAAATCGGTACTGCAAGGTGCACCTTTTCAAAAGCGGCATATCTATAAAAATGGCTACCTGACGTTCTTACTTTTATTCAATCGATTAAATTGAGCGCATGTAAGGGGAGGATAAATCATTTCGCTCTCATCAACGACAATTCTATTATATAATCATACCATGTGACATGTGCAATATAAGTGTTTGTAAGTGGACGGATGGAAAGTGAAAAAATGTCGTGTGACTTGAATGTGAGTAAATGTGTAAAAGTCGACTTTGCACAGTTCCCATGTGAATCTCTCCTATAGATGGAGAGATTAAAAACGCACAAGTATGGGAGAGAGGGTGAGAAGAAGTATACTCTAGCTTAACACATATATCGATCCAGACAAGTTGATTTGTGTAGAAGCACCACTAGAATTAAGAAGACGGACCATCACACCTTATGCAAATCGTCAGAACAATTCGCACGTCACTAAAGCGGCGGTACAAATGGGCGATAGTATCCGTTCGATTTTGATCTGCCTGTCGCGATGGACAGAACGCAGCAGGCGATGTGCAA
>NW_020188126.1:1601286-1604658 GCF_900000015.1 Plasmopara halstedii
TAGTCGTACCTAAGTAAACCAGGAGGAGTTATGAAACTCCCAACGATTTGCATAATTAGCTAGCTATAAGCATAATACATTTACTTGGAAACTTACCCTCAAACCACCAGGTCCTTCCTTCCTATCTGACATTTGTAGTACTTTGCGCAGAGGTAGCGTATCGGGCCACCTATTTAGTTCAACAGTCACAGCGTCGTGCAAATACTGATCGATCTGCACAAAACGTTCTATATCGATAAGATTGGCGGCAATTATGTCATGTATAGTGACGCAATTCACTCGAGGGCATGAAAATTACGAGCGGTCGTCACTTGCATGACCTTCTTGGGTATGTCGTTTAGGAAACAAGATATATCTATGTCAACCGCCATTTTGCTTCCTGCAAACGCTCAGTTCATTCGTATTATTGATCCAACTTTTGGTTTGGGCATCTCAGTGTTGTATAACAACACCAGGCAAAGTTTTGTAGTTAAATACTTGCCTTACACATAAACACATGATGAATCTTACGTGTTTCCACTCCTTTCAGATCATGCCCAAAATTACGGTACCATGTGACGTGTCTCGGCAACACAAAACATTTGTGTGCGACTTTGTGGTGAGCTTAGCACCACATGCTCTCAATTGACCAATCGGACGAGCCATTGGAAACCATGTCGTAGTGATGCAATGATTCGGTCGCTTCGATATTGTCGAATTTTACAGAGGATTTGATGAACATGGAGGAGGAAACCCATTCTCTTGCTGATGAAATCTCAAAAGACTCGTTTGCCGCATTACCTATTTAATGTAGATAATTTTTGAGTCAGATTCTAGGTTGTGCGTGAAGCTGATAGTGTGTAATTAGACTGCATCGTGCATACGCACATCACAGAGCGTGGATATCATTATGGTTATCCACACCGAGCACATATGAGCTGCAAAAGCGTTTTGCCGAGAAGAAGTTCTGACTCAAATACTCCGCAGTACGTAACGCACAGGGAATGAATTCGTTTGCTTCACACATAAGCGACAGCGAGACCGTCTAATGTGGCTAGTTAGACTAACTTACTGTGGTATATAATGGGGATTGATAAATCTAAATAGCCACTGTGAATATTCACAATTAAAGAAAGACGTCTTGTGAATTTTGTAAAATGTATACAAAATTGTATTTCGCGCAATTCTCCAGACTAGTAAGGTGCATGCAGTGGGCTACACTTAACCATTACAGGAAGGTACATCTAGATTGTCATGTAGGCCAGTGTTGTCAAACAGCAAGCCTTAGGATAAGTAATAGAGGTACAACAAAACGCTTCAATGAATTAATAGCTGATACGTAAATTTCTTGATTTCCTCAATTTCCAACACATTCACCAGCGCACCACATTTTGCGTCTGACGTGCACGCTGTACGTTTTACCTTTTCAATTAAGAAGCGCCATCAACTCCCAATTATACTGAAAATGTTCAAAAAGGAGCAGCCGACAGCAATTAAGACTTGTGTTTTAATATGAAGAGAAGAATACTTGTAATCTTGTCATTTTATGTAAATGATGTGCCGTACGAAGCAATCCATGTGTTTAGATATCACCCACGGCTTAGAGCCAAACAGTTGAATTTCGAAATTGACCAATGCGTACTCAACTGTATGTAGCTTTCCGTCATGGGTGCAGTAGTTCTTATCTGCATTCGAAGCAAGTAAGATTCAAATACGGTGACCAAACTTTGCAGGAACGTTCACTTCGACACTTCCGGCTTTGTCACTTTCACAAGACGCAAGAATACTGTATCCATAATTGACATGTCTGATACCTCTGAGTAGCGCCAACTATCGCAATAAACGCGAGTGTAAAGTAATCGCGCGACGTTTCTGGATCTGTCCGAATATTACACAGCCGCACAAAGACGAATTTCTTTTTGTGAGTTAGCAATGACCCGCGGAGCATGAGCCTACTTCTCCTAGAGAAGTTTCGTCTCGTCGGGCGTGGTCCCGTTGCTTTAAACCTCTTTTATGTACATAGAGCCCAAAATTTTAGTAGGCTGTGTCGCACCTGCTAATACTCGACGCATTTTTATGAGAGGCTCGTTGAACGAATCTGTGCGGGAACTCAACCTTTCGTATAATGAAGCCAAGATAGGAGGGGGGTGCAAGGTGTATTTACTTTGGACAATCTCAATGTGACATTTGCGAGTACGTAGGAGCTGCTGTACAATAGTGCTTATCGCTCTTCGTCCCTACCAAATAATTGGTCCATCGACTCAGGTGCGCTCGAAGAACATCAGCTTCAGGTATACCAACCGACCCTAGTGGCACGGAAATTGCATCCTGCATTCAATGCGACTCCAGACGCACTTCTGAAAGATATAAGATATACGCGAAAATTATCAGTGCGCGCCGCACCTGTTCAGAAAACATCATGAAAATTGTACGCTTTGCCGTACCCGGTGGTCGCCATTGTGGTGCGAGGGATTCGCATCACTCGGACATAGTCCACTAGTACCCGCCTTAATCGACGCGCGGACTAGATCTTTATACGCCACAGATAAACTTTTCCAGGCATACGATCACCCACTTCATTTGTCGCTTTAAAACTTCATATCTGAAGGGTTGTATAACACGTTGGTGTCCATCTTTGGAGCCGGCATCCTAGCTTGGGCCTTGTAAGCATGACACACTGATGTTTCCTTCAAAGCACGGTCAAACTATAGCCAAATCAACTTTCCTCATTCAGCCAAAGAAATTTTCTTCATTCCTCGATTTCACTCCACAGAAGCGGAGTAATATTAAGTCCCATTCTTCCCAGCGATATCCGGTTTGGACGTTCCGGAGATGTCTCACCAGCGCATCACCATAGCTTCAGAGCGCTTTATAGCGAGCAGTTACTGCCTCTGATCTCTAACCGCCAGTTATTGATATCTTGGGGATCAACGATAAGCATAAGCTCGTCAAACGTATTAACTAACACGTTTGACCGATATCGAAAAGCCGTGTTTGATTCAACAGACTATACAGTCTTTTCGCGACTACATTGATAGTTCTACAAATGAAACAGAGATGTCGTGCAACTTGCACAATTGAAGCTTTGACTTATTGATTCCGCGTATGTAACTCACAAAGTTTGGGTTCGTACACTCTCCCAGAGGGGCTTTAGAGCAACAAACTACTTGAGTGTATGCTAAGCTTAGGTAGTTGTATGAAGTATTTGACACAATTTTTTGGCTTTACTATTTATCGTGTTTCGCACTTTAGTAGATATAACGCTGTGTCTTTATAAATATATTATTTCCGATTAGACGTTCGATACTTTAGGATTGTATTAGTCATACCTGTATCCTTTTATTTTTCGTGAGTGGAGAATGAAAAGGAGACTGTTTTCGTGAGTGGAAAAAT
>NW_020188126.1:1604668-1605293 GCF_900000015.1 Plasmopara halstedii
TGCCCGCTCGACGAGCGGTTGGAGTGTGCATTCCAACCAAATCGTGCCGACTTGAAATTGAACTCGGCATTCAATGCCACATTTACTGCTTCGTAAAATGAGGACGGATGCACACGAAAGACCTCCATTCTGGCCACGCCAGTGCGGAGGCCATCCATAAAGACAGTCACTGTAACCGCCTTCGAGAGGGGATCTGCTGCCGTCCCAGCAATGAGAGTGCGCATCTCTTGGACAAAGTCCACCAATACCTTGTTGCCCTGTCGGGCGGCAAGGAAGCGGGATCGCACGCGATACTCCTGATTAGGCGGCGAGAACACTTGGAAGAGCTGCAATCCCAGCTCCGCCCGGGAGTGAAATGCAGCTTCGACCGAAGTGCCGCAAGTCAGTGCCATTCTCGCGCTCGACCATCGAGCTTTGAGATGGCTAGCACCATGTGCTGTTGCTCGGTTTAGGGCATGGCGGATGCGATGGCCATCTCGACCTCTCTCACCCAGAGCAGGAGATTCTCTCCATCCTTCCCCTCAAAGACATTAAATCACCATGAGCGGCCTAGGTTGGGGGAAGTCTTCCGTCACCGACGGTGGCGTCATAGACGCAAATGATGCAGACATCTTCTGCTGCAGGT
>NW_020188126.1:1605303-1605564 GCF_900000015.1 Plasmopara halstedii
ACTTAAACGCATCAAGAGTCAATCTTAACCTCACATGCCAGTATCACGTGGTTCAGCTCTGGGAGCACGAGATCACCGTATGTCCTACGATGAAATCGCTCGTGATGACGCGAAACAGAGAGAACAGTAGTTTCAAGCGTACAGAGAGCAACAAGAGGCACAGGGAATGCATGCATTCCCACCGCAGCATCAACAGCAACAACTTGGCCCAAGGATTCCTACATTGAAGCAAAGGATGCTCTTGATACCCCCTTTTGAGGG
>NW_020188126.1:1605574-1629073 GCF_900000015.1 Plasmopara halstedii
CTATGAGTCGCTGACAATATCCAACTACAAAACCAGTTAGGGCACTGAACAAAATGCAGCTGTCCATTTCGTTCTGCGGAACTCCTTCTCGGTGATCGGCGTTTGTGTCGAATTCGTGAATCATATATTTAGTTTCATCAAATTGTTTAAGCTTAATTTCTAAAATAATGTCAATGTTATTTGTAGTTTGAAATGCTAAAGCGTTTGTTTATTCAATATTCTGGTAGAGATGGATTATTTTCTATTTTGGAGCATTATTAGGAATATTCGGGATTGTTCTCCCTCTCCTCACACTCAATGCTCTACGACTGTTCTCGAAAACAGCTTTGTCATGGCGAATACCTCCTCCAGCACCAACCGTACATTTGGACGTCGAGCACCGCGATACGTTTCTTCGGCTGAAACATGACCATGAAGGCGCAGCTTAATGGTATTCCAGCTTGTTTGAAATCTATTAATATAATGTGAATATGTAGTCCTGTGCGACTTGCCTGTGTTATACCGCAAAGTTTTAGAGGTTGGAGATTCATCACATGTATGTCGTACAGCGGTAAAACCCTCTGCGCTGATTCACGTATGTCATTTTCTCAAAGACGTCGTGGGATGAGCCAAATCACCACCAAGGGAGTTACTACAAGTGGTCGGCCTTGCCACTACACGGGCCTGTTTTCCAGTCTCTTTGATACAAAAAAGCGTCATCGACTTGAATGGCATAATTTGAGGTTTACAAAATACTTCTGTCAAATTGACAGACTCCGCGTACACGAAACCAGCTTTTCCACCTTATAGATCCCGTGATTGTTACGCGAAACTCTAACAGTGCTGGTAAGCAACTCGCTGTTCAAGCTATGCTTTCGAACGAGAAATCTGGGTTGAACTTGCGCAACAATCCACAACTCCATTACCAAGTTTTATGGCTGTACTCATAAGCTTGATCTGCTGGCAGATTCCGCAAAGATAAGGTACTTGTAGTTGAGCCAGCGTATCTGATACAAATTAAATTGGCTTGGTCTGGCCAGCTACTCGCACAAGTATAGTTCAAAGTATGCTGACTTTGCACGGCGCCTCAATGATGTTCTTAACAAGATGTCGAATGCGGCAGAAGAGTTTTACTTGCACAGAACTATCTCTTAGCCAAATTCAGTGTGCATCTGCTTGGCTCTACGCCATTTCCTATCGATTGAAATCATGCGTTCTTACGCACAGCGACGTCGTCACCACATCGCGCACATACAGTTTCATGCTGGCCTTTCATCTTTGTCAAGTTTATCTTTAAAGAAAGATATTGACCGGGTCAGTTATTCGCGTTGGTATTTGCTTTTTCGTGTCATCATCGCGAACAGACCAGCTTATAAGGCGATATGTACAGCGTACAGAAGAGGTATGTGTCGTTTTGCTAGATGCTTTTGGGAGCAAGGCGTTTGAAAATTTAGATGCTGATCGAAACGCACGGCTGTCCATTTGCACCGATATCCCTAATCTCAACATTTGCAGTACTACAGCAGTGACCCATTGACACTCAAGTGGTACCGTATAATCAACGACCAGAGCATATCATAGTGTACAAGGGACAAGATACCCCTTTGGGTGACCACCTCAAAAAAATACTGCTCGGTGAGCGCTGATATAGGTGAGGTCATAGGTATAGGAGGGAAAGTATATATGTGAAATGCTCCAGAAATTGCTATTTGTTACCTTAGAAAAGGCGATTTTTCCGTGACGCAATATCGGGCTTCAACGTCTAAGTCGACTCTCCCCGATCCGCTAGGCTGGGAATATTGTAAATAACCACCCGCAACATTTTGGCGACATCAACGTCTTGCACTTTCTTGCTCTCCAAGGTAATTTTTGCTCTGCGATTTGTTGTTTTTCCTATCTTCTGTCCAGAACTATTTCTATCACTTGACGTGCAAATAGCAACCCACATGTAAAACAAACTTTTCCTTTACAAAGTCTCTCATCTTCATAAAAATATATACTTTAGTGATTATGAAGGTTCACAATCACACCAAAGGTGCGATGTGAATTTCGTACTACTGCTCACTTAGTACTAATTTTATAAAGGCCAAAAAGTTTTCGTTACAATCTCTTTTGCAATCAAATGTCAATCTTAGATTCAAATCTGAAAGGGATTAACTTTTTTATGAAATAACACCGGACAACCAGTCAATTTGAACAAATAAAATTCTTGAATATTATTTGTAGTATGACTTCATGTCTAATTACAGCGCTAGTTGACTATCAGCAGCTTTCGTTTGCAAGGTTTCCAACCACAGAATTCCTCCGTACCGGTAGAAAGAAGAAAGTGGAATGAACCCAAATTGGGCGTTCATTGTAGTGACATAAACCACAATTTTGTCCACTCCCATGAGCAAAAAACTGACGCCTCTTCAGTCGAAATCTTGAATGGTTGCTCCCAATAGCTCATTTACCGACTGTTGTAATGACACGCCAACAGCCTTCGCTCTCTCCATCGTCTGCGCCATCGTCGGTCTCTGCTCGTCTTCAGCATGATCCATCATCATATTCCACTTTAATACACGGCAGCAATAATAGATTGCGCTCACAGACGCTGCTGGCGCGACTATTTCGGCGCAAGGAGCGATCTCCGCTAAACTCGCAGGCGCAAAACGAGCGGTTGCTATACGGCGAGGAGGAGGAGAGCAAAGTCCGTGTGGATTCGCCAATTCGCGCACTCTTGCGATCTCTTAGTCTGCAGCGCGGTGGCGACAAGACAAGTGAGGAGCGCACGCTATCTGAGCCTGTGCACGTGCTTATCGAAGGCGTGCTGACGATGCTCGTACAGCAGCTCTACTGGCGTTCCATGCCGTATTACTTTGTGCTTGAGCAGACGGTAGATAAAGATGCATTAGTAAGATTTACTTTGAGGCAATTTAGTATTGATCCAGCGAGTAGAAGACCAGGTCGTCTCGTAGCTATTGTAACATTGTCGCACAATGATGTGGTGACCGATTTGAGATCGTATCGACATGCTAGACATGCGCTTGAGCTGCAGCTAGCATCACTTAGCCAGCGCAAGAATTTTGCAGGAGCTGAAGCAGCTGAAAGAGACGAGGGCTACGAGACATTAGTGCTTCGACTCGCGGCAGGAGACGAACGGACATGTGTCAAGTGGTTACAGATGATTGATTCGTGTATTGATAAATTAATCGCACAAGCAGAGCCACAGTATCGGTTTAAGGATTTGGACGGTGGAACGGAACCAGCAAAAATAGTGCCCATGTTCAGAGATGATGGCCGAAGGGTGAATGGGATGATGACGCGAGATTGTGATCCTTATGGTAGCGCAGTCAGTTATACAAGCAGTGAACGCAGCAATAATTACGGTGAAATGGATATTCCAGCTGAAGAGATTCGAGCAGCAAGACAAGATATTTTGGAGGAGGATAAAGAAGAGGCGAAACTAGCTGTGCAAGACACACAGTCATCTGTACGAAGTGCACATGCCGATATAAACGATGAGGTTTTGGCGCCATCAGTTGTTGGGTATTGTTGCTCGCCAGAGTTTCGATCTTACGAGTCTTCAATCTCTCAAGACTCAGACAATAATGCAGCAGAAGAACAGGAAAGTAGCAATCAAGAAGGAGAAAATATCCTTAGGGAAGATTATTTTTCTATTGCTGCAGCCACACAAAGAGCAGTGGCACCATACAAGAGCGCAGTTCTGGCTGGAAGTAAAGCTTCTGCGTACCAAAGTATGGGGTCAACGGATGAGTATTTGAAATCTTCATTACGGTCGTCAGTAGCACCAGCAAATGAATATGGACACTTTCCCCGTGCTGCATTCGGGGCCGGTAGCAGCACCAACTTCGTGCCAATATTGCGACCTCAAACCCACTCTTTTAGCGCGAACGGACAAGACTTCACCTTAGATACTCGCTACCAACTTGTAAAGCCAATTGGAAACGGAGCGTACGGTGCAGTGATTGCAGTCAAGGACGTGATTAATGGCGGCGACGATTTGGCAGTCAAGAAAATTACTAACATATTTGAAGATTTGGTCGATGCTAAGCGAATTCTGCGTGAGGTGAGATTACTGGGTCATTTTAACCACAAAAATATCACCCGGTTGCGCGATTTGTCACCTCCTCCTTCGCGGAGGCAATTTGACGATATGTATATTATCACAGAGCTCATGGAGACGGACCTTCACCAGGTCATTTACTCCATGCAACCCATGTCGGACGACCACGTTAAATATTTTTTGTATCAAATGCTGTGTGCACTGCATCATATTCACTCGGCAGGTGTCCTTCATCGAGATATGAAGCCCAGTAATATTTTACTGAACGCAAATTGTGATCTTAAGGTGTGCGATTTCGGTCTTGCGCGTGGCGGAATCGACTCTTCATTGGAGGTTTATAACGAGCGACCACAGCTTGGTGAATTGACAGAATATGTTGTTACACGGTGGTATCGTGCACCAGAGATCATGTTAAACTGTCTCCACTATACAACAGCCATTGATGTTTGGGCTGTGGGCTGTATTTTTGCCGAGATGCTTTTGCGCGAGCCCTTATTCCCTGGGAACGACTATTTGCATCAATTGAAGCTCATCATTAATTTTTTGGGTACTCCAAAACAGGAGGATATCGGGTTTGTAAAGAACACAAAAGCGCTTCGCTTTCTGACAAAACTCGCTATATCGAAACCAAGGAAATGGCGAGATGTGTTTGCTAGCAGCGCTGTTGAGAATGTTGTGAGTACAGAAGCTATTGATCTCTTGAGCAAAATGCTTTTGTTTAACCCCGAAAAACGTATCTCTGTTGATGCTGCTCTACGACATCCGTATTTGGCAACTTTCTTTGATGAAAACGATCTTGTGGTCTCGAAGCCATTTGACTTTTCGTTTGATCTCCCAGATGATCAGCTGTCAAAGGATGCTTTAATTAATCTGCTCTGCGAAGACATCGAGCAATTTCATCCACAAGTACCCGTTTCGGTTACACCCATGCCACTGGGGACTGCCGCTAGCCGTTTCTTTCGAATGGGAATGACAGCATCAGCGAGTTAAGAAAAGACATTGGGAATAGTATTTATTACGAAAAAATATTAAGGCTGTTTTTATTCTAGTTGCAATGCAAATAGCTTTTAGCATAATTTACGAATTATTCATGGGGCTTGTAGGTTAAAGCACTAATGTAAATTTGTTTGAGCATAGCAATATTGTACTGGTACAGTGGTCACTGACGACTTGTCGCCTTTATCTCCCATCCGAAATTTATCTGCCAGAGAATCAGCAGAAATTTTAGATCTGTCATACCCTTTCATTTGGATCAATTTAGTTCATTGAGCAAGCAAACATCAGTTTAAATCAGATAAAAATCATACACGCTCGCGAGTCGCGTGGGTATACTGTGATTTTATCAATAACTTCTCAAAGAGAATGCTTATGTTCAAATGGTTCAATGGCTGTTTAACGAAACTTTCAATTTTGATGTCATCACTTAACACGCCGCTGATGTTTCCTCCTTAAAGGTACGCTTCACATTTCAGAAAATCATAATCCAGGACCAAAACAGTAATATGCTGCCAATTTTAAATACGGTTCTGCATAAAGTTTACTGGTGCCGCCATTGCCATCGTGTACGTCAGGCGTATATACACAGATCTTTGATGTCTCGGGTATCGTAGGGCGTAAAGTCAGAATCTGTAGTCAAAGTTTATAGAAACAAAATTTCCAGAGGCAAAGTTTATGATATTTGCTGTATGCTCGTTAAGTCTGACCGCAGCAATATCCCGATTTCCTACCAGTCGATCACGTTGAATTGTGATGGGCCACGACTCGCGAGAGTAGCTTTAAAGTTTTGCATGTGCAGCAGATTGGCTCAGTCGAGGACTTTTATAAATTGGGCGTAGATTCATTTCTTACCGTAGCTACGTTGATTGCAACTGATCATTGTGAACTAGTTTTCGGGGTCCACCTCCTTCATAAATACCGATACTTCGGTCTGCATTGAAAGGTCTTAGTAATATTGTGTAATGAGCTGTACACACTCGTTTTGCGCAGAATACTTCCCACGACGACCAGATCACTAAGAACGATCGTGTTAACGGACGACATATCGCTTCTGGGATTTACGGGTGCTGATCCGCTACACGGTACAACTCATTATTGAAGCTATTAAATTGAGCGGTTAGCGTGGGCAGTAGCCAATAAAATCGACTTTGCTTTGATTTGCGTGACATGTGCCCTGATGTCAACCTAAGAGCCTCATAGATACCTATTAGTTGACTGTAGAAATCTTCAAATAATGATGTTATGAACACATCTCAAACGTCATCCATTCGCCTTATGCGTACTTTGAGCCATCTAACCCAAATTTCAAACAATTGCAAAAGTAATGAGAAATGTCAGATATTCAAGACAATATTACTTTGTGTTGTCAAAATTTTAGTATATAAATTTATCACTCATCTAGCAAATCAATCTAATTTCCGAGCGCGTGGACCGACAGAGATTCATCACTCTTCACGTCGTACCCATCAGCAATCCTGTCATTTCATAGAAGATCGACTTAGTTTAAGCCTTAAGCGAAAATAGAAATGTGCGACATCCTTGTTGCTGGTCTATTCTGAAAGATTCAGTACGAAAAAAATATATACCTTAATATAGACTGTGTTGCCCACAATCAACGATCTATGTGTCTAACAGACAAGAGAGCAAGGAGTTGTCAAGAATGTTTTTTCACAAGACACGGAAACAAAGTGACGAGCATATTTTTACTCATACAACCTTCGATTTCTACCCTATAGACATGTTCCTTCAACCTTTAGGATTCTGCACGACAAGCACTTGGCATGTTGTTGTGATCACCATAGTACCGATTTCATAAATGCACCAACACAAAAGAGTCATCCTAGCGCTTCGATTTATGTTTCTGAGAAAAAAAGTCTGTTGTTCACTTGGGTGAAGGGATGTTACCAGATTCTGAAACCAGATGCTAAAACCCATAAGCACCAGATTGTTTAGTATACAGTACGATATTTGGCAGGGAAAGGGTCCACGAAGGGTATGTACAGTTCTGTAAAAGAACTAAAAAAAATTTCATGCTATGTGAGCATCATCTGTGACTGCAGAAGAATATTTAAGGATGTCAGGATCGTCATCTGCTCCTCTTTCAAGAAACAAAATTTGAGAGGAAACGTCAGATACTATACTCAAATCTCAACCACAACATAAGATACTGACCTTTCTTTTAATCATATTCTGATGCGCCATGCGGTCGCTATCGAAGAAAAGTTTGACAAGAGACAAATTCGTGGCATCATTGCTCACACACATGTGCGATACAGGTCAATGTGACTGTCCTGCGCTTGCATTTTGGTGTGGCAGATTAGTACTATGAGATATAATATCTTTTATAATTGTATGTTGGAATAATCTTATTATATTGTTTATGTAAGTACTTAGAGCCTGTAGGAAATAATTGGCTTGTCTGATTACGAATCCTTTAGCGAAAACAAAGTGCTCTGTACCTCTTCCAATGATTCAGAGTTTAAGTCACTTTGAAATTGAGTCCAATGGGCTTGCCGTCGACTGCGGACGAGGAGTGGCTACAGCACTACCAGACAGTGGCATCAGCCACGGCATCGATTCTCTCAATCACTGGCTCCTTTTACATTATCGGCCGCTACTGGTATGCACGGAGACTTAAGGCCAAGTCACTCTCGGTTTACGCTGCCTCCGCGCATCACCTTGATGTTACAAAAGAGCTCATTCACATTATCGCGTACTACGTATGTATAAAGATAAGGCGTCACTGTTTCAATATATTTAATGTTAAATACTACTTTTCTGCAGGACCTCTTTGGTGCTACTGGGCGAGCTTTTGGTGTCTTGCCTACAGAGACCTTTGACCAAGATGCCGGCGAGCCTGTGACCCCAATCTGCAAGCTCCAAGCTTTTGGTACGCAAATTTTGTACACATTTCGTACAGCTTTCAACTTGTAATACTCACTGCTTTTATAGTCATTACGTTTGGAGACGGCGCACCAATCATGTGGAACTTTATTATGGCACTCAATTTATACCGATGGGTCTGCATGGGCGAGGATCAACAGATGCTCATGAAGAGAATCAAGTATTACATCGGCAGCACATTAATCTTTACGGTCGGTATCCCATCCATTTGTCTCGCTTTCAACAGGTTTGGCGACGCTGGACTTTGGTGTTGGGTCATTGATAAAGATCACTCGACGGAAAGTCTTTTTTGGATGTTTGGAGCCTTATACTTCTGGATTATTGCTGGAGGCTCTGCCATGACAATTTTTCTCATACTTGTTAAAATGAACATGAAAAAGCGACTGAAAACGAATCAGAATGACGATGCAAATGATGCGTACTATGTCGTAGTTCACAACCTTACCATTTACATTTCAGGCTTCATTTTTTGCTGGTTACCGGCCATTGCAGATCGAGCACACACAATATTTACTGGAAACATATCACCCACATTGTATTTGCTGCATGCGACTATCGTACCGCTTCAAGGCTTTGTAAATGCTGTTATTTATGGCAAGTTTCACATTTGGGTCGTACGACATGTACGAGAGCCGTGGGCCAGCACAAATGATCTATCAAGAAAGCATACCAAATTATCTGAGAATATTCTGCGACAGTCGATGCAGTGGCGAGATCAAGAACGGGATCAAATGGGGACGGCCACGATTTTTGTGACCACATTTGATATGAATTGGAGCCCGTGTCCTACAAATTTGATGGACTGGATTCCACCAGGAAAGGATCTATATGTCTTTTCACTCCAACACTGCGTCGAAGTACAAGCTATCGAGCAGTCGATTCGAGGATACTTGATACAAGTGAATTACCCAACAGCATACAGATCGATCACATCCATTGCTGGAACGGCTGTGCGAGGTCACGTCCAGGATGTACGTGTTTATACTGCGATTTCATTTTTTGTTATTGAATGCTTACAATAACGATGATGTAGGCATCCGTTTGTCAAATTGTGTTTGTAAATAACGCCGACGACGCAAGTGGAAACGTCAAATTTCAAGCCGCTGATGGGCGAATATGGGCGCAGCGTAAAACATTTGACGAAGTTGTGGGGATCCCCATTCGTTACTTTGACGCGTCCATTGCTTTTGTATCTTGCAATCTCAGCACATCCTTTAACAGCACCTCGCAACGAGCAGAGAATATCGCTGCAAAGCACACAGTCGCTTCAAGCCTCATTCACTCCTTTGGCATGGACGCAGACCGAGCTGCCGTCGATTTTCCGAATCTTTATCACCATACGATTCTCTCGGGTAATCTAAACTACGATATCGACATGTCGACACCTGCGTTACTCACAGCAATTGATCAAGCTTACAAGGCAGAGTCGTTAAAGAGAGCGACAGATACTGCCATTGAAGTCCAAATGAAGGCTATTCGTGAAGCCAAAATGTCAACAGATAAGAAAAGTGTTGACTATCAGCTGGATCATCAGACGAGTTTGGAACAAAGTCTTGATGCGTGGGACAGCTCGCAAAGCATTGCTGACGTCTCATCGTCATCAAGTAGCGATTATATACTTGAAGAAGTGGTCACTATAAGTGATAATAGTGTCCCGTTCACTCTTCTTGAGTCGCCCACTGATCCTCTGCAGCAAGCAGGTAACGCGACAAAAGTTAACGAGGAGGAGGAAAGTGATCCTGATAACGTAGCGGTTGTCATCCACGAAGAAGCTGAAGACGGTGCGAGCGCCCACACGTGGAGTTCACTCTTGGATGAACAGCTTCCGTCAGAAGACCGTGTTATTGCCACTGCAAACAAGCCGCTCTTAAATGACCGACTTATGTCAAGCGGTCATTTCGTTCCACTTGCTCGTGGAAGTTATAAAAAAATTAGGGATCTTTTGGCCAAGTCGGACCTGGTGAGTGAAAATATGGCAGATAAATGGCTTCAAGTACTTCGTTACGACGAGCTTTTAGTCTCAATCGACGCTAAAGAAATCTTCACAGGATTTGAAGAACCAGCAATACGATTCTTGCCTTCATTTCCACGTAAAATTGGGGTTGCAGCGAAATTTTCGATGGTCGGAGAGCGCTCGTGTCAAAAGTTTTTTCAAGAAGCAGACACCGAAACGCTTGTCGACTCTCCTCCAGCTTATAAAGATCGTATTTTGGCTCATTCGTTATGTGATACAAAGCACCGAATCAAGAATGTGGGGTATTGGTCCTGTGAAAAGATCGTGACATCTACGCACAAGCCTGTCTGCAGTATTTACGAGCTTGAAATCGACCGATTTTTCACGTACAATATGGATGAAGCTGCTATTGCCGACATGCGTCAAGGCAAACATGCTCTACGTGACAAGCGTGACGTTCACGAGTTTAAAATCAAGTTGACCAAGCTGGATGCTAATATTTGGACGTACGAGCGCGATGGAGGAAGTCCCATAGTACAGCCAGCTGGGCATCGAAGACGAGAACGTGATTCAAACAGCTCGAGTAGTCATAGCAGTCATGGTGTTATTCACTCGACCAGTACAAGCAGCAGTGACGGGCACAGTGAAAACGTTACTACCAGGCGCAGCAAGTCGACGATCGCTCAGGTAGTTGGTCGAGTGCTTCGAAAGAGTCGACTTCACTCCAACAGCAGTTCGAGCTCAAAAGCGACGACGATAACGAATCAAGTCTCGGACGGTATGAGTGGAGCATTGGGAAGTCAGCCTATGGCTACGACGAATGAACACTTCTCCGCTCTCGCTGCCTCTCAGCTTGAGTTAGTGCCATTGGAACCTGTTAGCATCTCAACGATATTCCCGTTGCCATCTGAAGATGCCTACGCTCTTCAACGTAAAGTATACGAGGTCGCACACTTAGTACAAAATGGTTTTCAATCCAGCGCTCGTGTGGACGGAGATGAAGAATCGCAATTAGCGTATACCAATTATCGCACGGTGGCATGGAAAGAGGCGATGTCCAAGGGCGTGATACACTCAGCCATCACCAAGGCAGTGAATGGGGGAGTGCATATTGCCATCAGCATTAAAGCCGAGAAGGGACATGGAGGTCAAGGGGTGCTGTGTCTTCAGGAGGCAGATTTAATGATGCATGCAGCACCTGTACTCAGTGAAGCCAAACCAATTCCGTTTGATGTCAGTCTCACATGGGGAGGCAAGCACGTGGGTTATCTGCACGGTGATGTCTTGTGCTCAATGTAGAAAGTAATTATTTTTTGTCAATGCTATTTATCTTGTACTACTTGCTGGGTGAGATGTATTTTCGTCGCTGTCTTCTGCAAGTTCTAATAGAGAAATGGGCGCTCTCTGATCAATTTTGGAGTTTGGTGTTACGAGAACTGTAGGTAAGTGATTAACAAAACTATGCTTATCGTCTGGCAGCTCACCAGCATCTTCTTCGTCAGAAGATGAAGTAGATGATGATGATGAAGACAACGACACTGTTGATGTCAGACGTGTAGGTAGAAACGGTGGTAATGGGGCAGGAGACGGCAAAGGAGCTGATGGCATCGGTTGCGGTGCGTCACTGTCAGTCGTTTCTATATTTTTGTGCGGTTCTTTTGCTGCTATTGTCGATACGAGCACGTCATGAGTTTCCGCCGCTTCAAGCCACGGCGAGTTGATGCGCTTAAGTCGAGCCTCAGCTTCGATGCGTTGCCGTCGTTCAATGTGCAATTGCTTTCGCAACGCAGCAAGTTGTTCGAGCATAGCATTTTGTAGCGAATTTTTGGCACACTTCAGTTTTTCAATTTGCGTGCGTTGTGTTTCAACTTGATGTTCCAGTGCCTGCTGCTCTTCCAGAGACGACGCACTTATGGTCACAGCTTCGCTCATGGCTCTCGCGGCATCGTTGCGCTGCTTTGACAAAGCAGCCAAATCCTGCAAAGTACCTTCCATTGCTTCACGAAGCGCGTGCTCTTCTGACTGCTTTAACTCTAGTTGTCCAAGTAGATCTCGTCGACTAGCCTCGTGTACTTCAATTTCGGTTCGCAACCGACGTCCACTATCTTCGTGCTGTTCAACTGTGGTTTGTAGCTCGCGACAAACGTCCTTAGTAGCCATATAATCAGCTTCAAGCTTCTTGTGAGCATCAGAGAGGCGCTCCAAATCTGATTGTAGTGCTGCCTCTCGACATTTCTGAGTCGTATTTGATTCCTGTTGTTCACGAAGTGCGATCATGAATCTTTCACATTCGCCTCGCTGTCGTTCGACCTCCTGACGTGCTATTTGAACACTTGCTTTCAATTCTTGATTCTCGTGTTGTTCCAGTTCTAATTTGTGCTTGGCTCGCTCCATTTTCTGTCGTCGTTGTAACTTTTCATCTTTTAATTGCGCTTCGAGACGAAATTTCGCCTCAGCTTGTTCATGGATGTAACGAAGTAGTGTGGTCTTTTCACAAGCAGCAATCTGCACGTCGTTGGAAAGTTGCGCTAATTTCTCA
This sequence comes from Plasmopara halstedii, assembly GCF_900000015.1. NCBI lineage: Eukaryota > Oomycota > Peronosporomycetes > Peronosporales > Peronosporaceae > Plasmopara > Plasmopara halstedii. Next base: position 1,618,013 of record NW_020188126.1, read on the forward strand.
TCAAGTGCAGCACGTTCTTTTTCAAGTGTCGCGATCCATGTTTCCCGCACTGTACGCGTCTCTTCTAGCTCCTCTTGGCAATTTTGAGAACTTTGAAGTTCTTTTTGTAGTGCTGACACACTTTTTCGTTCTTGATCGAGTTGCAAAGCTAAGGCTTCACCTTGGTCTTGTAGCTTTGAAATCTCAAGTAGTAGACCTGTGTGTAAGGATCCATTAATCACATGCGCTTCGAGTCGAACTTCTAAAGCACGTTGCAAGATAGAGAGCTTGTCTCTAGCTTCATCACGCTCTTGTTGCATTGTTTCCAGCGCCTCGTTTCGCTCCTTTAAAGTCGCCTTGAGCGAGCGTAACCGAGAGCTTAAATCGAGGTTACATTGAGCCAGAGACTTTCCTTTGGTACCCATGAAGAAACAATGCTCAATTTTTTTTGCATAGTCTCTGTTGCTGATCGCTTGCTGCTCGATTTCTTTGCGTTGTGACTGAATTCGGTCAATCTAAGACACCACAAACAAAACTGGCAGATTTACACATCAAGGAAACAAATGAGAAAATCAAGAGGACACAATATGCCGTACGAGATGACGTAGTTTGCCATTATCACGCTCAAGTTTTGCATTGTTCCCTAAGACTTTCTTCATCTCACGGCGAAGTTGGGTATTCTAATCAGCACAGAAATTCATTTTGACACCGAAATAAACAGAGTGCACAAAACGGTATGTGCTCACTTTTTCTGACGTCTTCTCCAAGCCGAGTCGTGTTCGAAAGTATCGCGTTTCTAGAACCTTCAATTCTTTATTCAGCGAAGCCACATGGCTCGTCGGCGCAGGAAGTAAACGCTCTAGGTTTTGTTCTCCTAGTTGATTGCAAACCCCAGCGCGAATATTGTCTTCTTTCTCGTCAAGTATATCCTCATCCTTGTTAACATCGTCACACCCGTCACTTCCTTCGGAATTGGTCTCGACGTTGTTGGCTTGACTACTGGCCATTTGGCGACGACGCAACCACTTACTCGCCATTATATTGGATCGTCGTCTATGTAAGCTATTTTCATGGTTATTGTCGTTTCTCGGTACTCGGCATGACGTTTTAGGGCTGTTTCAATGTCTCTTCGCATGACCTGGTTGATAGTTTACAAATTATACAAAATGAATATGATCACAGTACTGACTCAATTAAACACGGTGGCTTAAACACGAGCTGTATGCAAAGACGGCTACGGGTTGCGAGATAGTCTAAACTTGGTAGCTGATGATTTATCTGCCTTCAACGCTGACACCCGTCGCACGTTTTGTCTTCCTGCCAGGCCTCGCGATTTCTTGCATTCGTTTAACCAAGCGCGCTTTACGAGAATCCGGATCGACTTTTTTAGCTTGAGCAGCACTCATATCGACTTTGGATTGAGGACGAAGCAGAAAATCGATGTGCAGTTGCTCTGGTAACTCAGCACGTTCTGATACGTCAAATTTAACGTCCAATTCGGCACTACGCCCATTAAACACGTTGCCACCACGGTCAGCAGCACGCATTTTAGTTTTCGACTTTTTCTGCCTGCGCCTGGAGATGAAAACACGTCAGCATAACAACAATTTCTAGTCAAATATAAGAAACCATACGCTCGCTCTCGACGGCGGTAAATTTCATTCTCTGCCTTCTCTGCTTCCAGTTCAGCAAGCTTAGAAAAGTCTAGCGTCTTATTAAAGACTGCACGGCTCCAGCGCTCCACCAAACTGCGGCATAGCTCTTTGTTCTCGATTGTCTTACCAAACACAAAATACAATGAACGTGAATCCCATTGAACAGCCACATTTCACACTAAGTGCTACCTCTTGCGGGTGCTTCATCAAAACCATTACAACTTTTCCAAGTCCACTGCGCTTCAAATGCTCTTTAAACACTACACAACAGCCTCCATTACCAACCTTTTAGCACCTAAACGATCTACTTGCACAACACACCTGGCATTTTGCTAACCATATCAAGTATCTTGGTTCGCAAACCAACATTTGGTAATGTGCCATCTTCAAAAGGCTGAATCCACTTTTTAACAATCTATTTCTCAAAAGGCCAAATCAACATATCAACTAAATCTTATCATAGTTATGCATGACGCACCGTGAGCAGGTCAAAATCGAGCAGCATCGGCTGGAATTGCACTTTACGTAAAATATGCAATGCATTATCCACAAACTTGATCTTTTCCAAGGCTGGCCGACGTTCTGCAATACTTACTAAGTCATCAGCATAAGCCTTGTCCATGCGGTAGAGAACCTCCTGCGTAATTTGTTCCATCTCTTGTGGCGATAAATTAAGCTTAGAGCGAGCGCGTCCAGTCTTGAGATTTTTCAATGTGTTTTCAAAAAAGTCGTCTTTCTGCTCTTGGAGTGGCTGCAGCTCACTAGTTGGCCGTTCATCATCAAACTGCTGATGTTCTTGATTATATTCACCCAGTACATCAGCCAGATCATCGTCTCCGTCAATAAAATCGTCGTCATCTTTTGTAGCTACTACGTCATCTCCAGAGTCATATTCATCTCCTTCCGGAGCATGGATTTCCTCCTTTTTCACACGTTTTGAAGGAGGCGAGACTGGATGCTTAGCTTGTTTTTCTTCATCTTCACTTTCCGAGTCGGAGCCAAAAAGACTGGCAGTAGAAACGTAATAGTATTTTTTTGTAAATGTAGGATTTATAGAGACAATCAGAATGATAATACCCTGAAGCATCGGCAGTCGTAGTAGCGGCAATTTCTACAAGTAATGTTTTAATTGTTTCAATTGTTTAAACCTATTGATAGAAAAGAAGAGAGCGACGTACGACGAGGAAGCTGCTCGTCACCAGAATCGTCGGAATCTTCATCACCAAACATCTCATTAATGCTGCGCTTCTTACGCTCATCTTCTAACAAAAAGAAAGAGTAAATTCATGCTAATTTAGGCGCGAAGTGAGCTCTGACACATGTCAAATAGCTTACCGTCAGAGCTTCCCATGACAGTGCTAGTATGAGGAGAATTAGAAAATAAAATAGCTCGGAACTATTTGCCAGCTTTTTTTTTAAATGTAAACAAAAGAGAGGAAATAGTCAAATAGTAATATAGCTAATGAGAAAAAAATTAGTCATAAGGAATAGACGTGTTTTTGGTAATGGTGGTGGTCCCAATACTCACGAATAAAATAAGAGAGACTAAGCGAGCCACGTGTCTAGTTGCATTCTCTTTCCCCGAGATCGTACGTGAACTAAATTCCCCATTCACAATTCTACAAGCTCCATAGGTAAGGCTAGGGGCGTTATGCTCGTGATAGACAGACAGTATCATTACTTTCGTAGCAGTAGCATTGTTGAATTATGACTTTTGAGATCGCTCTAGTTTAAAGGTTCACGTCGAACCCGCTGCCGCAGGTGATTCTAATTAATTCCAGCCCTTTTAACTCTGAAAATTTTTTAAGCCATGGCACAAGCGACTTCATCGGTGCTGGTTCATGGAGAGCTGTCTTCTGGGTAATTTGGATGTACTCTTCGATATCGAAAAATTGCAATCCTGCTTTATGTTTTGATCAAGTGAAACAAATGAAACATCATACTAGTTAACAAGCCAGCTGATTTTGAAGTTGGATACACGACAAATTTAGATGTACGCCTCGTTGTGCTCGCAATACTATGCAAAATTGTTGGATTTACGACGACTGCACAGAGTATTAGAGCTAACGGTTCTTCCAGGCAGACTCCTCCCTTTTAGCGTTCGCTTATAAATGTTGTCTAAAACCATACACTAGGGTTGAGGACCGCTATATATGCTAATCTAAAAGATGGATAACTGAAGCCGGCTCCGATCGCTGCGGCTGTCCAACTGCAACCGCTGACAAGGGTGTGTTGTGAAAACGACAATGACACAGTAATTGATTTTTTCACTTCTGACGTTGGTGATTTAAACAATGTGTTCGATAAGATTGGGGTCGTAGTTGAGTGAAAACTGGCTATGACAAAAGCCAGGCACTCCTCGTAGTCTTGATTCACCCACCGTGCAGCGGGGCTGCCGTAGCTTTGCGCTTTGAGGAAGCGTAACGTAGGTCACCAATCTTTCGTTCTATACTCAGAACAATTAAGAGTTTAGGGGATCGCAATCCACTTACTCCAAGAGTAATTATGGCCATAACCCAAGGATAATAAACTCTTCCGTTCAAAATCCAGAACTGACTATATTTATTTGTATCTGCGGCTAAACCGCCTAATTTCAAATGTATAATATGTATAGTAAAATCTAAATACATGCATGACTACTGGCTACCCAGCCCCATACCGTATTCTTGTTAAGGTGCAGCCACACCATGCCTATCTCGTGCGACACACACGCCTGTTACCAGGGTACGTGTAATCCCGTTACACACCGGTATGCCTTTGTGGAAGTAGGTGTCGCCACAGTCATGCTACAACGTGACTGTGCACAAATCTAACTAGACAATAAATTCGTCCATAGTCGTGCAGAGCACGGAGAGTCGGCTGTGGAATGATTACCACGTCGTACACGTCGATGATCCACCGTAAACCAGAACACGCGATAGCTCGTTTGTGTCGGGGTATCAGCGCTTGGGCCTTTGTTCCGATACCGATTGACATTGATGCCGTTTGACGAATCTCAAAAATACTGATTTTTGCTGAGAATTGCTGAGCCCGGGTGGACTTCTGATAAATAGGAGATCGGGCTGTATTCGTGAAAGTGGATTGGATATTGTATCTCCGAAAAGTTGAAATTGTTCTCTTGTTAGAAAGGGTAATGACGATCGAGACAAGAAAAGAGAACACAGCCTCAGCAAAAACAGGGCTATGAGGCTGAAGCGTTTTGATGTTCATGCGCTGAAATTGATTGCAAGGTCCGGTTAGTGGTCGTTACATGAACCCTCTTTATGTGCCACTGTAGAATTCTTAGTGGACAGCTATCTTGTCTGTACCTATCAGCTTCCATATCATAGTTTCAATAGCATTGAGACAAAAAACAAGGGTGTGCGGGATTGCGAGTCCAACTTGACCAGAGATATGAATTTGTATACTGTAAAAAAAAGTGTATGCGAGGCCAGTAGACGCGCATTACAAGCAAGAAGCAGGTCAAGAAGCGGTCGTATATCAATCATATGTTCAGACATCCAAATGAAGTGATTGACTATAACGATTTGGTTACCATCTGCCTGGTAAGATTTGTATTCAAGAGTGGTATTACCGGTGAGTATCGTATTAATGGTACACAAATACTCTATAATTGCCCCTTGGACATTGAGTCAGGTAATACGTTGAAAAACTCTAATATTTCTGATCGGAATGAGGAGTATGGAGAAAGGTTAAGTCCGCGTACGCGATACGGCTCATACGACAACATTATTCTGAATAATTTATCCGACATAAATAAGATTAGCTTGTCTTACTAAGTTTTTAATGATGTCAAAAGAGCAGCCTAATAACGTAATCACTCTAGAGGCTCGCGTTCACTCCTGAGAGAAGCGAATAAGTTTGTCATCCGTCTGTTTTAAAACTCTCTCTGTGCAAGGAGCGTAGCAACCTTCTGCAGTGGTAATAAAATCTTCAATTGAGTCGTGATACGGTTGAAACCACTGGTAGGTTGGAACACGAATTTTTGCTCTCTCTCCACGGGATAATTTGCCTCATATAAGACCAATGTTTGTAGTTGGAGGGTGTCGATGATACGCTTGTGGATTCGATGGCTGGATCTAGTGATCAAAGATATGAGGGCGTTAACCAGTTATGATAATGCGCTTGTGAGAAACCTCCGAGATAACCTCCATCAGTCATCACTAGGGTCAAGACTGACACCCACAGTAAGGTCACTAATGTTGAGCAATGAGCAAAGAGCCAATGTAGAATAGAAATGAAGAAAGTATCTGCCTAGAAGAGATAAGCTGGGATAGCCAAATATATAGCCTTGTTAAAGATGAATCAGCAGCGCTTTGCACTGGCGATTCTCATTCGGGCAGATCTCACGGTAGACGTACATGCAATTATTCTGTAAACGATGATTTCTTGACATGAATAGATGACTCATAGATGGTGTGAAGCAGGCGTCCGCGCCCTAATCAAGGCGACAATAGTAAAAGAGGCAGAAGATCGCGACCTTTGCTCGAACGTTGAGGGCTCCCATCGAGGCGATTGATGCACATCCTCATGTAAGTAAGATAACAGGTCTGATCTCTGCAAAGAGTATTCTGACAGATGCGGTTTGTACATCTATCCAGACTCTGGAGGATTCAGTCGGAGTTCTATTGGATGCAAATCACGAATTCCGTCCGCCAGGTTTAGCTGGATTGCGTCTAGTCTCGGCTCAGTCAAACGGAAAATAAAATAAAAACAGCTTATTCGCTGAGCAGCACCGTAATACTTGCATATACTTCATATCAAATATCTACGCACTGTGATCTTTTTTCCTCCATCTGGTTTGGATAAAGAATAATCACGTCTTACAAACCCTGCGCGGGGAAATCTTGAGTCTCAGTAAACCACCATGCGACTACTGGACATAACTATATTTTATCGAGCCTCATGGGGAACGAAGACAATGGGCCTAAGCCATACGGGGTGCGGTTCTGTCTCTTGGAAAGCAGTGGAATACAATCAGGATTATTACTGTTAATATCAAACCTCCGGTTTTGGATGGTTATGAAAAGTCTTGATATTTTCAGGAGTGTCGAGCAATTTTTTTATAACGCACGGCTGTCAAACACAGAAAACGGTAATGAATATGCCGAATGTAGACATGTTATACGTGCGTCTAGCGACAGAGTTATGACGAATGAATGTTGAGCCTCTTCGTAAAAATTGAATTGGATGGCTTTGGCAGCACGGAACGTCCTTGGGCCTAGACATAATTTTAAAATGCAACTTTGTCGTCGTGCAGAACGGCTAGAATGAAGGTAAGAGATATCCGGTGATACGCACTGCGCTCCTAGTGGAGATCTATTTAGTCATGAATCCCTACCGCTTGTAAGTAGAAACGCTGCTTCAGGATGCAATCGTTACGTTTAAGAGCATGAGACTGTCCAACTCAATTTAAAAATATTGCAGAAATACAAGCGTTCGAGACTACAGACAGAGCGCCGCGGTCTCGAGCAGGGAACATACTGTAATCGCATTCTGAGATATATCTGCTTTGACATGTATCTGCTTTGACACAATATGTCGCGGATCTTAAAACGTATTTCTGAAGGGATTTTTTGCTTAATCTGCAGGCTGTGTCCAACGTGTCACTTTGAATTGGACGGATAGAAGAGACTGTGTGTCGCGGTATCCAGGGCTCACTTAGTTGCTTGCGACCGTGGTGTATGGAGCAAGACCTAGCAAATACAGGCGACTTTAAGTCACGTGTAGAAGATACAGGCCCGTGTAAAATCGAGGGTGAGTGATCGTCACGACGCGACGGTCTGAGTCAGTATACCGCGCTCACCGTGCGGGGTACTGAAGCTCACGGGCTAGTGGCGCCAAAGTAAATCTCTCCTTGTATAAATTGAGCCGGTAGTCCTAGTGGATACAAGTCTCTTCTCGTTCCCTCACCAAAAATTTCTTGGATTGCGAAGATATCACTAGGGATGTTCAAAATAGTTGTAATCACCAAAGAAGTCATATTAAAACTGGAAGTGGAGCTGTGCGTGTCGTCCGCCGTTAATGATTTTACAAGTAAGTTTTCCATAAAGATATGATAATCCATTTATTTGTTAGTGAATCCACCGATGTAATGACATATTTCATATACTTGTTGTGTTCGAATCGGTGATGTCTGGAGACTGATCCGGTACGTGAAAGTAAATATTGCGTAACACATCGATGACCCTACAACAAAAAGTGTGATAGAATTCTTGCTTTCCTTCGTGTAAAATGCAGATCAGGATTGGTGGGCATATTTAGCGAGCGGGAGTTAAACTCCCCATCCGGTGCCAGCCTATCTATGTCAGAGAGTCGTGGCAAGTATAATCAGTTAAAGAAGTCACCCTTCTTGCGCCTACTAAGCTGTAACAAAAACGTGCTGCTGATCAGATGGTCGACTCAACTTTTTCGAAGCTATCGGACTGGTATTGAAGTTTACAACTGCATATAATACCGAGTGACATTCTCCCCATCTCAATAGTACTTCAACCTGAATACTCTAAGAATGGCTGGTTATGGTTTAGGGCTGCCCAATGCACTAGCAACTTTCGAAAAGCCACATTGTGCCGGTGCAGCAACCCATACATCAGTGTTTATAATGATGTCGGGAACTGGAGATGTGAATATCCACATCAAACACTGCAAACAGTGCTCGAGAGTTCAGACAAAAAGGTCTGTATTAAGCTCCGGCAAAGTTTACTTTCCTTAACTCGTATGAGGATTTTTTTTTGTAAGCATATCTGCAAAGATTATGTTCATAGTGGGCTAACCAGTGTCGCTATTTGAAAGAAAATAAAATCAAGTTTTGTGCAAGATATGCCGACATGGTATGGTTGCCCACCCATCTTCGCAGAAACCAGGTCAAACAGCGCCGAAACGTCGCAATTAGTCGTCACTTTGATCCTAGAGAAAGCCTCGTGTGCCCCTCGAAAATATACAGAAATGTCGAATCGAACACGATAATTGCGCGGTGAGGATTATCCTACACCACTCTTTCTCCGAAAGTTCGCGACGCTGAAGCATCAGGCTCTTATTTTTTACAAATCGCGATGATGACACGCAATACGCTCATGTATTGACTTTTTTACGTAAATGGATACGTGAAGTCGCGTATATCTGTTTGACAACTCCACAAAGTAGCTTCGGTGCTACGAAGGTACTGTCGTTCCTGATGGGCTTGCGAGTGTCAGCCTTGCTACTCTCCGTCGCAATTCGATTTTCACGATATCGAGCGTCTAACGCCGAATGCACTTTACTATTCTTCACCATCGAAAAGGTTTGAGTTGATTTACTCGGCATACATACACATTCAGTGTAAGCAATTTTTCTAAAATCAAATTACGAGTTCTCTGCTTACGGTCATTGCGACAAAAGAATTGAGCTGAATTTCAGACGTCATAGAGAAAACACCGGACATATACGAATAAGAAGCGTTTTGTTAAAGCCGAATCAAGTATCAACTGCCCTGTAACTTTTGCTCCAAGGCGACGATACAGTTCTTAACTGGTTGGTGTGTTACTAAATCAATCGGTACGATGGCGTAATTGAAATCGCATCCAGAATTTGGGCTATGTAAATTTAAACGACCGTGGGGACTAATAAAGCGAGGTGGTGTGCCCTCGTTATCGAAACTCTTTAGAGCCGGCTACCTTAGAGTTACCGGCATTGCCCGATTAGGGAGAAGTGACCCTTCTTCATGTGAAGCAGAAAGCGAGCCGACAGGTGTGCTTTGACATAAACAAATATCCGGTATATTGGAGATAATTTAAATAATCGGATGGTTGATATGCAAATCAGCGCCCCGTTTCTGCCTCTACAACATCAGGAGTAGATAAAAGGGTAGACCGCGCAACACGCTTTTCAATTGCAAATCAATCAGAAATCACTTAAAACACAAGTTTTGGTCGACAGCTACTCATTAAAAGCAGAGAGGTGTTCTAGCAGGAACTTGATATAATAGGCTTTCATTTTGACGACGAAATGATGCATTATACTGCGTGGCATAGGGACGCCTGCACTACCGCAACTGGAGTATCAAGCTGCTGGACGGGTAAGCGGCGCGTCTTCTTTCTCATGCGTAGATTGGTTTATTAACATTTGCCTCTTTCTCCGGCGTTCAGAACTAAAAGAACGTTGCTCATGAAGTGTAGTTTTATCTAACTGCTTTTCTAAGCGCTGGAGGTACTTCTTAAAAGCAATAACAAGAGGAAACTAGGACTACTTTCATGAGCCGAGCTCAAGCGATGGCCCGGAACTCTTGCGGTCGCATACACAGAGCTCGCAGGAGCGTTAGGGGTTGACCCATACGTCGCAGGGGCGGGGCGACAATCTGAAGGGAGCCGACGACGTGCTTTGAGTTTGGCAAGCTCAAATCGGAGGTGGCGCTCCACACACACGCCCACTTTCTTGTGGCTCAGCTGTAAGGCATGCAGTGAGGAAAGTGGTGCCGTCGCACCCATTGCTCAAAGTGCACTTCGTCATTTGTAGCGCATTCGCCAGGAATGAGCACTACAGGTATCGTTTGCATTGCAATACACGGAGCCAACTCGTTAAGCACTTAGACGAGTGCAAAAAGCTTCCAGCGGAAATTCTTGTGGAACCAAGGAACGAGCTCGACGAGCTTTCCGTATGGCAAGCTCAATGGCCGGGGGCCGATGATGTGGAAGCGTAACGATCGAGTTAGCACCTCCGGAACTTAGTGATGTACTCTTCCAGACTCTTGTAATTCTTTTGCTTCAGGTCGTCTCACTTCTCTCTCAATCTTTCTAGGATGTCCACCGGGACAAACTCTCGGCTCATAATGTCTTTCAGATGCTTAACGGACTCGATGGTCAGACCTGTTGCATAAATACCACGCTGCTGCTGCTCCTCTCAGATTGACAGTGATCAAGGAGACAGCGTAGTTGGTGTCTTTCATTGTACATGTCAATGTTTTGCGACTGACAGTACTTGTGGGCATGGAAAAAGAACAACTCCAAACTTTCATCAAGTCCACCATGATATTTAGCCATCTCCACACCTTCCACTTTGAGGTCGGGCTGGACTTGGCGCTGCATTCACATTTCTTCTAGTATTTCTTGTTGGCGTTGAAACAGAGCAAACATGCCAGCCATCATTTGTTGCGCTGTCATGTTGTCGTCAAGTTTCATGGTGTTTTGAACTTAAACTTTTTTGGCAAAAGAAATCAACGACTTCTTCTTCCTCGGTCTTGCGAGACTTCTTCTTCTTGTGTTCGTAGCAGACAATGTCTGAAATCTTCTTGTCGATGAGGTTGCTCTGAACGTCGGCGTAGTATGTGAATTTTTCAGCGATCTTGATAACGTGCTTGATGCGGTTGCTTTCGATGGCCGTCTTGTTGGGCTCTCAGATGAAGGCTTGGTTGATTCGGACGGCTCTTTCAATAGACTCTTGTAGATCGTGTCGC
>NW_020188126.1:1629083-1645222 GCF_900000015.1 Plasmopara halstedii
CAAGTTGTCCTTCGAAGAGTTCGGCGGCGTCTTAAAAGCAGGCAATTTAGCCGAGTGGTCTCTATACGACCGAACGAGGACACTAACCCGTCGTCGCTTCTGGATGAAGTTGTCCTGGAGGATACGAAGAGCATGCTGAACGCATGAAGATGGTCGTCAATCCTGAAGGATCCCTTGGATCCGTACTGTTCTTTGGTAAAGGGATTTCGAGGCGTACTTTACAAAGACCCGCCGTCGGCCATACCTCCGAACCGAGGTGTGCGTCATGAGATCGACCTGGTTCTTGAAGCCAAATACTGCGTAACACGCCAATGGCCCTGTCCAAGGAGCAGTTTGACGTCATTGACGCTTTTTCCGTGCGAAGCACGTCGCAGGAATAGTGCGTAAGAGCGAGTCTCCCCTTTTGACACCCATGTTTTGCTTCCGGAAGCAGAGCGGCAAGTGGCGTATCGTCCACGCTTACAATAAGTAAAATTCCGGTAGGATTTTTCCAGGACAATATGGTTGGCTGTACAAAGTACAGTGTACTCGACTTGGTTGATGGGGTATTACCAATTGCTGATGAGAGCGAGTGATATTCAGCTGGTACTCCGAGCGGGATGCTCTAGGAGCGGCTGGTAATGCCCCAATGGCTGTCAAATGCACCAGCAACATTGTATCGTCTTGTGACACCATTGTTCAGGCCCCACCGAGCGTGTGCACAAACATACTTCGACGTCATCTTCGTCCACAGTCGTGCGGGCACGGGAGGACAGATGAGAAAACCGACAGCGTCCATTTGGAGCGGTGCTCGAGTGCATACGAGCAAATAAGCTGTATGCTAATGCCGACAAGTGCATCTTCGGCGCGATTTTTTTTTGGTGCTTCAATGGAAAGCGTCGTTTCAAAACGGATCCCGCTAAGTTTAAGGCCATTGTGAATTGGCCGGCTCCAAAGAACCAAAAGGGCATGCGCAAGTGGCTTGGCCTCACCAGCTACCTACACAAGAATAGCGCAAATTATGCGGAAATGGTATGGTCATTATCGAATATATTTAAGACGGATGTGGAATGGTGTTGGGACACCGAGCATCGGCTGTCTTTGACAGGGTCAAAAACAGCCTCCTTCATGCACAAATACTGGCTCTACCAGACCCCGGTGTCGTCTGGGACGCTTTGGACTTTGCCATCGGCTGTGCACTGCTGCAAGCAAACGCCGAGGGGTGAGATCGGGTGTTCGCATTTCAATCTCGCCTGCGGAGGAAAACTACCCAGTTCACAATAAGAAATTCCTTGCGCTGAAGTATGCAATTGTCAAATTCATAGTGCAATTGCTTGATTCAAGACCGTTTGTGCTCTACACAGATCATGCGTCAATACGCACTGCGACTCAGTATCTTCACCTCTCGCAGAGGATGGCCAGGTGGGTCTTCTTCTTTGCAGAATATAACTTCGAGGTGAAGTATAATCCAGGAGAGCAGGATGCTTTGGCTGATGCGCTGTCAAGCAGACCACCTCGACATGGCTCGATGATCAAGTGGTTATCGAATTATGAGCTTGCTCATGTCACGACGGTGATGTCGTCAGTGACGAATTTGATCCGCACCGCATACGCGGGTAATGGTATGTATGTAGCGCTGCTACAGGCTCTCGGGGGCAAGGAGTTTGGAAATTTGGACAGGAAACTGTAGGCGCGAATGTGCACACGGTTACACCGATATTCGTTGATTAACGGGTTGCTGTATTTTACACCAATTCGACGGATACACCACGAATTGTGGTTCCTCACGATGAGGCTTTGAAATCCGTATCTTCTATGAGGCCCATGACTGTTATTATCTTGGTCGCCAAAAGACGTACAGCTCAAAGAAATGGTGGTCCAAGGTGAACAAATGGACGAGTACATGTGCGCACGTGTGAGACATGTCAAAGGGCGAAACCCTCTCCGAATGCGGCGGCGCCGCTGGCCACTTTACCGGTACCCTCTGGGTGTTGGTAGTCTATGAGATGGACTTTGTGTCTGGCTTACCGAAGGACCCGGCGGGAAACACGGGTGTGGTGGTCTTTGTGGACCGTTAGAGCAAAATGGCTCATCTTGCGGCAGTGCCGGACACCATCGACGGTGTACACTTTTGTCGATCGTGTCGGACGACAACATGGACTCCCGGAGTCAATTGTCTCTGATAGACATTCCGGCTTTACTAGGAAGTTTCGCTTTACAATCGTTAGGGTGCTGGGCGCCAAGTTGACTATGTCAACAGTGGACCATCCGTAGACCGATGGTCAAACTGAGGCAAGAATTGCGTTGCTGAAGACGTTCTTTGCAGCGTCTGTGGTGGGACGGCGAAGCGCTGGACCGTCATGCTGCCACTCGTGGAGTTTGCTCTGAACAATGCAGTGCATTCACCTACCGGCTACATGCCGTTCTACGTGAACGGGATTGTTAACCTTTGCGTCCCGCTGATGCCGCCATCCCATGACTCACGAGCCATGCGGCTAGCTAATATCAGCTCCCTCACTGACCATAAAGAATATTTGTCTACCAGACTGAGTGTCCTACGACACGTTTGCGATGCGATGGCTGAAAGCAAAGACATGCATAAAGAATATACAGATGGAAGAAGCAGAAGAAATGTAAAACCTTTGAGGTTGGAGAACTGGTTTTATGAAATTCTTAAAACCTTTCTACACCTGCAGTCTCTGCTGTCTTGAAGACAAAGCTCCGTCCACAGTTTACTGGACCTTTTAAAGTCGTGGCCAAGCGGGCCTTGCATATACGCTAAACCTTCCGAGAAGAATGCGCACCCACTCGGTATTATGTGTGGGCTTGCTTAAGACGTAGCAAAATATTCGTCTACCCACCGGGTAGGAGCCGCTCCGACAATGTGAGACAGTTGGTGCACAAAATTCTTCAGGCTCTCGAGGTCTTCCGTCCAGAGGTAGTCGGGTAGATGCTCGGCGGAATGCCTATGACGACGGACTTTGTCATCAAAACTTGAAGAGCATCGCGAGTCACCGGGCGGCGATCGACCAAGTCGTCATCGCCCGCCGTCGACTCTTCTCGATGATAATGATGGCGTCCACTACCACGTAGAACGCCTTGTGAGTCCACGTCGTCACCAGGGTCAAACTCAATTTCTTGTGAAGTGGCGGAGATACTCCAGCATTAAGAACTCGTCCGAGCTTGAGGTGCCTCTTCGGCAAGGCTGCCCAGACGTCGTAGATGCTTATGATCAGAACGACCATGACGCTTCGCGTAGTCGTGCGGCTCTCGCTTCTCGGCGGAATCCAGTGAAGCCGAAAAGCCATGAGCTGAGCTTAAGTTCTGACCTTGTGCTGCTGTGGTCGTAGACTCACCCATGTAAGAGGTCACAGAGCTCGCGAAAGCGTGATGGGTGATTTCATGTGTCGCAGGACGACAATCCGAAGGAAGTCGGCGACGCGTCTTGAGTTTGGCAAATTCAGATTGAAGATGACGTTCTACGCGCTCGTCCACTTCCTTGTGACTTCGCTGTAAGGTACCGCTGCACCCATCACTCAAAGAGCTCCTCATTATCATCTGCAGCGGTTTCACCTGGGGCGAGCATTACAGGAATAGTCCGCATTGCGGGTACAGGAGCATTTTCATTTTGAGCCGGAAGTCGAGCGCGGTGCCTATCCATTGGAATTTCTTGAGGTACCAAGAAACTTTTACGCTGGTCAAGCTCAGCTTGTGAGGTGCCGGGGGCCCGACTACGTTGACGCCTAACGATCGAGTGATCACGCCTTTCGCTTCAGTAGCGGGATCCGCCGAGCGGAATTCGTTACACACGATGGTCTAAGACCGAACGTGGATACGATCGCATGAGTTCCGCCTAGTGGGCCGCCTTCAATTGCTGCTCCTGTGTTTCGTCGAGGCGATTAGTAACATAGCCGCTTTGTCCGGTAGTCATGGGGTTGGGGAGAGGACACGGTATCCGCAAAGTTCGAGCTGGACTCGCGTCGCGCCATTGGCGGACATCATTCCCCTCGTCTTCCCATGCTGGGAATGTAGTATCCAACTCGCAGACAACTTCCTCCGAATCCTCGACGAGGAATTCGTCTCCCGGGGCTGGCGCGGTGTGTGGCGCTCGGTTGCCGAGGGCTTGGGATGTGCTTCCCATGAAGCCGCGGACCTTTGGTTCAAAGATGCATTCTGTGCAGAAAAAGAAGAAGAGCTTTGTTCGCGGGCGCCTTCGGAACCAGCTAGACTGGGAGTTTTGCGCGTCATAGAAACATTGATTATTGAGCGGAGAATGCTAAAGGTTGTTCTTGAGAACGTAACGGTGTCTCATACACGCGAGCCTCGTACAATATATGTGAATTTTGGACGTTCACAATTTCAATGGGGGAGTTAAACGGGATTACACGTACCCTTCTATGAAAGGGCGGCTCACACCAGATGGCGTGACCGTAAATAGGTGTGGAGTCACAAATTGGTGTAATCACACAATGGTGTGGCTACACCGTAACAAGAAGTCAATTCGTGACACGATTGCCACAAGCGGATTGCGATCCGCTGCACTCGTACTGGTTCTTGTAAAGAACGTAAGGTCGGTGATCTTAGCTTAGCTTCCTCTAAGCAAAGTACTACGGCAGCCCCGCTGCAGTGACAGAGTCCGAACAGGAAAATGATTTCTGACTTGAAGATACCTTGTGGCGAGCTCAATTCGAAGGCTAAGTAGTCTATGATTATTTGGATGGACACCAAGCAGCAATCAGCGAGTCGGAAAAGAATATAGCAAGTACTGAACACGTCGACGTGCATCTCTAATTTATTTACCGTCATTTCAAGCGCATTTAATTAGACCGAGTAGTTATGCCAACTGACATGCTGACCAATTGTATCATCAAAGCATTGCGAGGACCAAGTTGTTGAAGCTGTTCAGCTTATTAATGTGCTTGAGTTTGAGGCATTGAATTCAAAGTTTTGCAAGGTGTGGGCGAGGAGGAGTGTTGGAAAGAACACTATACGAGGAAGGGACTAGAGCACTACAATTGCAACAGCCATTTCGCCGCGACTTGAATGATTGTGCAAGTGAAGGACGAGACATCAGTGCCGGAAGTAAGAATGAAGTACAATTAACGAGACTTGGTATCAGTAATTACTAGCCGCTAAGTATGTAGACATGCATATGTAAATATGATCAATCAAACATATCCACTTAAGGCTTTTAACTCTGACGGGGTTTGAGAGACCGTATCTTGTAAACTGCAACAATCCAAAACTCTCAAGCAATTCCACATTTGATTTATGTCATCGCCAGACGTGACAAGAGTCAAACATCGTAATAAAAATTCAAGAACTCATTGTTAACAAGCAACTCCCTTAAAGTGATCGACTTGCGGTTCATACATATAATTTGCCTAATGCACTAAAATGGAACGAGGAACGAGAGTTCCTCGGGCACACGAAAATTAAAACAAAATGACTTCTTTTGTGCTAAATACGAGATTTTACCAATACTTTATATACAATTCCTTAAAATTGCTCATTCACATGACTGACCTATTATTCGACGAGGTACGTGCCCTCTAAGCGCTGCCAGCTTCTTCATATTATCCTGAACGTCACTGACACGCATATGAATATCATGCTTCGGCAATTCAGGATGACGGTGACTTTGACGATTTGTACAGTAGTTCTCGTCCCGCAGTCCCCGCTGTGAAACAAAATTCCCGCATAAACACGACTTCGTCAGCTCTTCCAAGGACGCCAAAAAATTATTCGTATGCTCGCAGCCCTGGATCTTCTAGCAGCGTCATATCTCGATCTGGTGCGAGAGACAGAACCAGTTCTTGGGCTAGCTCTGCAACCGAGGTTGCATCCACAGGACCGCATGACAGGCGTCGTAGAAGGCACGGAAAGCCGCGTCGAAGAGGCAGCCAGGAACTCTTTGATGTGCAATGGCAGTCGAATGATCATGTGTTTAGATGCGGTTTGTGTGGAACAGATTTCTCGCTTATAAAACGCAGGCATCATTGTCGTCCTTGCGGTCGCGTCATGTGCTCAGAGTGCTCGTCATTTCTATACTTTGAGCTCTCACACCGCAAGCATAGAGTTTGTGTACCGTGTAACAAGAAACTGTTGGCTGAACAAGCTGTCTATGATCGAAATACGCTCGTCGATCCGCAAGATCTACATCTTTTCGAGGCATCTGGTTTAGACGGACAATCGTCAGTTGTCGCCTTGACGCCTGTATCGATGCCCAGGAAAGCTGAAAATAATGGACGTTTGACGGTGATGCATGGAAATGATAAGGAGAAGAATCAACCTGAGAAACAGAAAGGAAAGAAATCCGAAAAGATGATGGAAACAGCACAAGTTGCTACGACGATGACGGGTAGGGAAAAAGTCCAGAAGAATGAAGAGGAAATGTCGAATGTTTTGTTTGATAGTGCAGATGATGATTGGTTTTCTGATGTCTCAAAGCCGCATGTGCGTGTTGGTGGTGACGAAGGTAGCGATACAAGAAGATCTAGTGGAGAGAAGCAGACGTATACTGTCACAAACGTAAGCGAGCAGACACCAGTGCCTGCGCGAATGACTGGGAGTACTTTGACGGCCAAAATTACAGGAAAGGGCGATATATCAGAGCAATTTCGGTACGATGAGATTGGTGGACCTGGTTTTGAACACGATCTTGAGTCCTTGATTGATATGCCGAGACCTAAGCAAGTATTCGCGATGACAACTGGGGTTGACCACAGTAAGAAGCTTAGTAAGATTTCTGTGAATGACAATACGTCAGAACACTTTCATTATACTATGGACGGCCCCGGACTCGGCCATGACGATGATCGTATACTTGCGATGCCTCGACCCATGCAGCTGGTTACAAATTCTGACTTTAGTTACGATGAGTTACAGCTCCGTCGAAGACAGGCAGCGGCTGATGATGGAATCTCCAAAGAGCTATACTCTTACTCACAATTAACCACGCAAGTCAACCAAAGAGACAAATTTGATGAAATGAAGTCGAGAATGAGGAATACCATGACACTCGATGAATTGAATATGTCGTCCTTGTCAGAACATTTTGGCGCACGCAAGTCTGCGATGCCGCGTCCCCACCCGGTACCTGCGCAGTTTGCAATTTATGGCAATGACGCTGACAAACCTGTAATTGATGACTCGCCAATTTTTGAATCCACCACGGCAAAGCAAGTGGCCCGCAAGGAGGATGAACAACAGCGACAGCTTGTAAGTGATATAAATTGGGTCAGTAGTTCTGCATTACCGTCGAATGTTCCAGCTCGCCGCTTTTCAAGTCGCCAAGAATCGTATAGTATGGTGGAGAATTCGTGGCATAGTCCAAATTCTTCCGTGACAAGTCGTCAAAACAAGCCAAAGGCAACTGCTAATGGAAAGAGCGGATTTACAAGTGCTTTGAAGCGTTTTTTTGGCATGAAGTCGAAATCGAAGCCTGCAAGGAAAAGAGCGAGTACATTACCAAAATCTGTCAAAGCTCCGAGTGCTGCAAGCGCATCAAACGAAGATGGCGCCGAAGCGCCTGTACCAAATTCTCAGATCGCTGAGCATACATCAGCTAAATCTGATAGTAACGAACTTATTTCGGAGCAACCACCTCTTAATGGCCTAGAACGACATACAATAGACGATCCCGGAGCCACTCGGAGTATATTTTCTACAGTTGAAGAATTCAGACATACGTTGACAAGAAGTGTTGAATCAAGAGACGCTAGTTTGCACTCTGAAGCTAAAACTCGAGGGTATCAGCATGAGGACAAGAATATCGAGCGTTCACGTCGGGATACCTTTGATGCTTTATTTGAGTCTCCTAAAAAAAATATGGCTTTCAGCAATAACCATCCTCGTAGTGCAGACGTCACAGGTGAGTGGGCAGCGTCTCGCAGTAAGAAGGAAAGCGTTCCAACACTTGCAGTCGGAGTATCTGGCTTTGACCAGCAGCGACCTAGGGAAGAATCTGACGCGATTTTTGTTGGAGATGAGTTGATACCACTTCAAACATCTAACCAAGCTGTAAGAAATCAGACTGAGGCATGGAGACACTCAGCAGCTATGTCACTTCTAGATGATCGAAAGATTCAGACTGAATCGAAACAGCCTACTTACACATGGAGTAATGTCCAGTCGGATCCGACATTTGGTTCAGCTACGTATGCTGTTCCGACTAGTCTTCATACTCGCTTGACTAACGAAGACAATCGCGGCTCAACCTTGCGCCACAATACAATTGTTGACAATACTCCGCTCGTAACAATCATGGACGATTTAAACCGCAAGCCTCTTGAAAAAAGTATATCCAAAAACAATTCGGTCGACGATTTCTTTGCCGAATTCGAAGAACCGAATGAGTATTTGTTCGACTCGACAACGGGCAAATATGTGGCAACTCAAGCTCCACTGCGTTCAGTAATAACTCAACGTCCGAATCAGTCAGAGTCACCTGAGTCGCAGCCTCCCTCAGTTCTACGTTATAAAAATGTTAGCATTAATGTTGAACGCTACGATGACACCCCCGTACTAGGCTTAGGATCAGGAGTACCCCCAATTGTATCCATTGACGAAAAGGTGGCAAACGAAGTCGCTGAAGTTATTGCTGACAAAATCAGTGTTCTTGAAGACGAGCTAGCAGCGCTGAAACAGCTGATTCGCAATCAAAAAGGAAGCGGAAGAAGCGAAAAGCCACGAGTCAGCCGTAACATGGTAAGTCCAGTCGCTCGCAAAGAAAACATTTTTGATGATAATGGCAGCAACGCTGATAATTACAAACTTAATAACGCACATGATTTCTCGAAGCGGTCGAAGTCGAGAAAAAAAACTATGAAAAAGCGCAAAGATTCGTTTGCGGATCTGTTTGAGGACAGTCCAAATGACAACGGGGCTATGAGTTACGAAGCGCTCTTTCAAACTGAAATTCAGATTGATGAACCAGACAAAGAAGTACACAGCGATGAAGACACGAATGATATGGCAAATCTGAGAAAAAAAAGGTCGAAGTCGAGACGACATTATAGTCGCGAGATTAAAGCTTCCGTGTCAGCCCAAGATGACACTGAAGACTTGACGTCACGAAGTGGGAAGCAATCATCTCAGCTGAATACAGGCGATGATGCATCTTTTGCCAAGTTGACGCATTACAATCAAGGTGAAAGCCGTGATGTTATGCCGGTCTGGGAGTCTGGAATCAAGCAATTTAGAGAGGACGATCCGATTGATGCTTTATTTGATATTTCCAATGATCGTGATGTTCCTAAGCTTTATGAAGATAGTGATCATCTGATAGAACAGGCCAATACATTTACGACAAAAGTAACTTCTGCCCCGATTACGAATGGTACAAGCAACTTGTCTAGCCAGCTAACGTTAGTATCTCCTACAGACGACAAAGTAAGTCATATGTCGTCCACTACTGCCGCATCCGTGGACGCTGCAGCACCTGTACGCAGACAAGATGATGCTCTTTCTTACTCTATCGACACAATTAATTATAATGAAGCTGATGACGACGAAAATTTTGCAATCAATTGGGCAAAGATACGAAAGATCAAGTCCAGGAGACATAAATCTGGCATGAATAAATCTGATTCATCAATACCTATTGAAGAAAGCGATACTTTTGAGGTGGCGATGCAAAACGTCTCCAAAGAGAATCTTAGCTCGGACCTTCCGAAAATTGGTACTACAATCAAGAGTGAAAGCAACAAATTGTTTTCACCAGTCGCTGTTGCTGCGGATGCAGCTTCAGTCTGGATGCCGGTCACCCAAGAGAATACCGCAGCTAATTTGATTCATAACGCTGAAGTAGATACAAAGTCATCCTTACAGCCTTTGAACGACTCTCAACAATTGGAGTCGAGCGCTTCACCTACAGTTGAGAACGGCAGGCAGGATGCAATTTCTGTTTTCACTCCTGTTAAGATGGAGGCCGCACTTTTTTCTGCTATGGATGAGGTGGTTTTAATTGAGAAAAGCAATGATTTTATCAAAAATACCAGTGCTGAGGCAAGCTCACCGGACTGGCCTGAAAAATTAATCGCCAAGGACACCACGGACTTTGGCATTTTTAAAAAAAACTACGACTTTGGATTTGTGGCAGCTGGCTCCCTTTTGGACGATGAAACTCCTGCGGATGAGCGCGAGTGTGATGATGAGGATAGCGGATCGGTCATTCACGAAACGGAGTCTTTCAATTTTGAGATCAAATCCCCACATAAGCTAAGGCGACCTTCTGCATCTAAAACGAGTAGTAAGCTTACTGACGTATCTCGTACACCCTTCCTACCACTACCAAACGAATCGTCTCCTTCATCACCAGCGACATCAGTAGATGAGAACGTGGAGCTCGAAAAATATTTAACATCTTCTGAACCATCAATCGATAATAGTCCTGATGACTCAGAAGGTGTGTCTGAAGATGAAGCTGTTATAGGAGATGTTGCGTTGCAAGCTTTTCACACAGACTGGCAGCAAATGCAGGTTAAAGAGAAGGAGCGCAAGAAACGGCTACGAATCAAGCAGCGACAAGCCCAACGAGACAAGGCCCTTCGCAAGCAAGGTGTGTCGTCCAAGCCACTCTCTAGCAGTGCTGCTGCTAACGGCGCGACGAAAAGTAAAGATAAAAAGAAGAAAAAGGACAAGGACGATGCAACCTCATCGGGCATGCAGCACAAGAAGAGTGGACTGTCAAGACGACACCGGCAGCGAGATAAAGACATAGCAGAACTGCCGCGATCTCTTACAGAGCTGTGATCGATTGATGTCAGACTATTGGTTATCATCAAGAAGAAAATGGGTCAAAATTCGTCTGGAATACGAATATACGCCGTGAGGCATTTGAAAGAGAATTATGCCGATCATACGTTCATTAAAAGCGTTTTTGACAGCTGAATGAGAAACAGAAGAACAATTAAGAGCTGTGAGGACCGGATAAGTACATCTTTGGAGCGAAAATGACAAAGTGCGATTACGTTTACATCGTGGTAGACTATCATCATCTTTAAGTTTGTTAGCTTCGAGGCTTCTGGGTACTGCGTCCAATTGACATGCTTAAACAGCAGCTCGACCAGCTTCAAGGATTCTGGAGATGGAATGAGAAGAGGTCAGCGCAACTCATCGACAGTTTGAATCGTCTCTGACTCATCAGTTGATGACTCCGTGAAATTAATGATTTCGTTCGCAACGTATTGTCCTCAACGCAATTCAAAAGCCTAACCAAAGATCTTGGTCACTCGACAGCGCTCATTACAGTTGATGCTCATCAGCAAGAAATCCCCTTAGAGTTTGGCGGAAATGCCAGAATCTTGCCGTTGTACACTTTCATGTCGTTGGCAAAGTTTTCGTTTATCTCAAAATGTTTTTGACGTGCTGACTTTTTCGTTTGTCATTTGCACATCAGTGGCCGACTCACCAAAATCTTCGTCATTTTTCGAAGGATGGCATTTCTAATGTCATCTAAGTTATCCAAGCTTCTCACCTGTTTTGAATTTATTTTATTCCAAAACTTATGTTTTAGAATAATTTAATCTTTGAGCGAGGGTAAAGAACGTAGTGGACTAGCCAGTGTGGTGGTAAAGGACTAGCGATATATATGAGAGTAATTATGATATGGACATTAAGGTTTTAAGTCTTGGTCTTAATGCATCACATTAAAAGAACTGATCTTTGAGCAAATTTTCTGTGAATATCAATTCATCGTGCCTTTCTGCTGATCCATCAAATATGTATGTGCAGCTGATCGAAGTTCAGCTGTTAAAGTTTGCTGCCGGCAGGTGCACATAACCCCGACTTTTATTGCCAATGTCTAATAATTCTGAGAAGCGTAACGATTTAGTGATAATCACCATTAATTAGACAAGTAATACCAGTATGACCAAGGTACATCCGGAATAAAAGAGAACCAGTTTGAAGTTCATTCACTTGATACAAATTTCACATAAAAGCGTGTTGACCAGCAAAAAGCGTAAGTCCCAATATTGACGTCTTTGGCGCATGGCATCTCCTGGACCCAATGTCGCTGCATCACCATCTTCAAGCTTTGTGCTTCTCGAGACGGATACCAACAACTCTCCTGATGCACAAACCAGTGATTCTCCACGTAACCGACCCGGGACGTACCGCGCACCGCAATCTCAGCATTCCTTTCGTCGACAATACCCACCCACTCCGACTACTCGTAGCGATGAAGACAACACGCGATGCGGTAGTGACGGCAATCGCAATCAACATTTAGGTGTGGAATCCATCAGTAATCTTTTTCCTATGCCTGGAGCTAGTGTCTTCACAACTCCAGCCAACATTATGCCCACGCGTGAAGCTTCCATCCTCATTGATACAGACGTGCAGCAGACCGCAGCACATGATGTAAATCACAGACTTGGATTGCAGCCAGTAGGATCTACGCTGCGTCAATTATCGGCGGAGCAGAAGGTAGAAGTAGGTGGAAGCAGAATCACTTCATCCACTAACGTGTCTGGACGAATTGAGACAGCTGAAGGCGACGCAATGGGCCTTTACACGCCCAGCGAGACAAGATCTCATCGTAGTTTTCTAGCTGGAATCCTTCCCATGCAACCCGTGGAACGCGGAGCACGGTGGGCTCAGAGACTTCGAAAATGCTGCAAATGGCAGTGGAGACAGTTGCATCGTTGGCGGCTACGACACAACATTTTGTCGCTCTGGCGACGTATGATGCCTAATTGGGACTCGTATCCATTATATGTGACGCTAACCATGGCACTTGTCAGTGTTGGTCTCGCAATACTCGTGTCTAAGATCCTGTCGGACGCTACACCTCATCACATCCATTTGGTTATCCAATGTGCGTTACCTGGGCGGTTTGAAAGCTATTCAGCGTCGACGTTATACTTGGCTGGTGTGCTCATTCCTACCATGAACAACACTGTATTCCTCATTGTATCCCTCTGGATGGGATTGCTCTGTAGTCGAAGTCGGAAGCGTGTTCTACGAAGCGCACCGTGCAGCATCAGCTCAAATCTCAGTAAGTTTGCAGTGATTCATGCACTTTGAAGTTGAGCTTAAGTGTTTGTTGTGAATACTTTACTTTGACAGAATCAGCTTTTATGCTGCCATGTTATGAAGCAATTTGGTATTTTCTTGCTGCTTTATCGGCTGCTGGCTTAATACTTTACTTTGTCAGCTTCCAAGCAGTTACGAATCAGAGTGGCAAGACATATGAACCATTGACAGTAGACGACGATCCAAATTACCCGTGCAATGTCGTAACTATGCCGTTTGTTTGGGCATTGCAGTTGCTGCCAATGCTCATGGTCCAACGAAGTGTCTCCCAAGAAGCCGTATTACGCGCTATTGTGTACTCGGGAGCAGTCTGTGTCGTCCTTGTGCTCTGCAATATGACGTTGTACAAAGTCCGCCATGTGATTGCCGACGCGATCGCAATGGTGGTCTACGTAATGTTGCTATTTTTTTATTTCTGGGCTAAGTTTGTCTTCCATGCTCGACCTACGTTTGACTTCTTCTTTGTCGCTGCTGTGCTCACGTCACTCGCAAACATATTAAGTGCGTTCGTGGGTCTCGCACAAATCGACACAGTTACATCGCCAGCTGTCCACTGTCTTGCGGTCGGATTGGAATCACTCACGGTTGTTGCTGTCATGTTGTCTCTGCGTGCCGATACTCGCTTTTGGCTCGCAATTGACGATAATGGATCAGGATCCACCGGTTCGTCAAGTGCCATGCGTCGCTACATTAACTTGTTATCGGAACGAGGCATGATCACAAATTTCTCTACTCGTACATCAGTGTACGATGTCCACCATATGATTGAGGAGCACAGACACAACGTCGTGGACTTTGCAGTCCTAGCGCTTGACTGTATCATTGCACAAGGTGCTACTTCCATTGTGATGCGTGGGACCTTACGTCGAAGCAAGCGGATCCCAATTGCATTGAAAATTTACACCGATGTGCAGGTAACAAGTGAAGAAGTACAGCGCTTTTCACGAGAAACAGCGCTTAATGTGCAATTGTCGCACCCAAATGTCGTTCGCTTTTACGGCCTTTGCGTTGTGCCACCATCAATATCACTCGTCTTTGAGTTTTGCGAGTATGGAGCGCTGGACGTGACCATGCGTGAAACCCCTAAAATTTGGACATTGGCAGCCAAGCTCAAGGCGTGGCTGGATGCATGTCGTGCTGTTGCGTATCTTCATAGCTTTACGCCCCCGTTACTGCATCGTGACATCAAAACGGACAATTTTTTAGTGGGGCAGGACTTTCTTATCAAACTTGCAGATTTTGGAGAAGCCAACTTGTTGCGACCACGGAGTGATGGAACCATGACGATTGCTGGTACTGTTGACTATATGGCTCCAGAGATGATCAAGGGTGGCAAGACTGCGCGATATGGTACGGCTGTAGACGTCTATAGTTTAATGATCACGTTGTGGCAAATTATGGTACCAAGTCGGAGTCCATGGGAAGCTAAGTCGCATCTTGAAGTCTATCGCGCTGTAGCTCACGGTGAGAGGCCCCCACTTCTTCCGACAATTCCGACAGCGTGTGCTGAAATTCTTGAAGCTGGCTGGGCTGCCAATCCAAGTGAGCGTGTTGCTGTTGAGGATATCATCCCTTCTGTTCATCGCTTGTGGCTGCTAGCAATGCATCAAAAACCTCTGAAGCGAACGAAATGTGGGCGCAAGGCAAAGTTCTAACTCGCATACTGTACATTTCGTGTAGCAGATAATTTCTTGGTAAAGTAACGATTTTTTAACACAATAGTGTAATTAGATATCCCCAACTTTTTCTTAGAAATAGAACACAGTCTTCGGCAAATATTTCTAAGAATATGAGAGGAATGCGTAAACCTTGGCAAATAATTTATTTTTTATACTGGCATTGTGGCCGTCTGTACCATCCAGCAAACATGGATTGCCGTTGGCCATCGATTCGGATCGATATCTGTGCTCTTTCTCCAAATAGCTATACACCAAATCAAAACGTGTCCACTATACACCATCCCGGGAGATGGCCAGACGGAACGCCAGAATAACATGAAAAATATATTACCCAGAGTGACCGCGGAGCTGGAGCGAAAAGCTTTCACTTGTTATCAATGCATTGAAAAACGCAGTGCCTAGCTTCAAAGGCTTCAAAAAATTTAAAGAACGGGCTATTGTGGCCCCGACGTTTTTTCGGTATAGGTTGTCAATACTGATTGACTTGTCAAAATCACCTCCGTAGCAGAATCAAATCGAAGATTGCATTTTAAAAAACCATACGACATACGCTGCGTGCTCGACGCTATGGCCAATAGCCAGAATGTACAAAACTAACATTTATATGCGGTGAGAAGGTTTTTGTTAGCGCGATTATCCAACCTACATGCACTGTCAACAGTCAGTAAGACTAACTTGCGTCCTCGCAAATTTGATCAACTCATGGTTGTAGCAAGAAAAATGTTGAGTCAAACTCTCAGTTTTACAAAGAAGCGCGAGTACATTCTCTGTTCTTTGTGGGATCTCTGAGCCTGCTTAGGACCCCACTCTATCGAAATATTTGGATGCCGGGCATTTTGTTGGAGTCTTCACCATCCGTCAAGCCGAGCTATCTTCGACCTCAAGGCAGCGATTCGGTGCTGCCCCCCCTTGAGTTGTCTGGAACAGATTCATACGATGGCGAAAATCGAACGAGCAGCCGTTAGCTTACGTGTATCTGTTTTGGCCGCTAGTTGTCTTAGAAAAAGTCGACGTGCCACATTAACTAAAAAAACTCACAGAATCCAGCCGCGTTAGGGTCTTCTTACGCCGGCTCAGCTCGATATGCAAGAGGTTGGTTACTTTACAATTTTTCGGGTAATTCAGCGAGAATGCATCAGTATTTGTCGAATTAAAAAGATTTTCTCACATGAAAGTTTGAGATTTTACTTCGGCAAGATTTTTTAGTCGTCGCTGCCGCTGACAACCCCCCAGAGTGGAGGGTGCGATCGCGCATCACAACGCGCTTGCCACCAGCGAGTGGGCGTTGACTTGTGTGACCGTTGTGACTAAGCCAAAATCATCAGCTTCTAGGGTAAAGTAGAGCTGTTGACAGAACTTTTACTGCTTCAAGCATTAATCGTTCGATTTTGAAGCTTGTTTCATGAAACTTGGCTGTCGACGTGTACACGAGCCACAACA
>NW_020188126.1:1645232-1646265 GCF_900000015.1 Plasmopara halstedii
AAAGTGAGTAGCTTATCCGTCGCCGATCGAACGGTAGGAGGTTCATCTCCAGCAAAGCGCTCATCGCCGAATATGATCCCCCAATGTTGCCTAAATTGATCGCTAATATCCGCAGGATCGTCACATTCTGAGCCGTCCGGTAGAACGACACTAGTTACCGCGGTCGATCGTAATATTGGGGAAGGTGGACGAAAAAATGCAGCAGTAGATGCCTCCATTTGATGCGCATGATAGTCAAAATCATCCTCCCACCGACGGTCTGCAAGGACTTGCTCGAGAGATTCAACCGCTGTAATCGCTTCAGTTAAGGGCTCAGCTGTCTCGGTGCTTGGATCGTCTCATACGCTTGGTTCGTCCTCGTCACGTGAGAGCGATACGCACGAAGAATGTCGTTCTCTTGATCTCCCGCCTTCGCCTGGGCTAGCTGGAGCAGAGACTTTATTCTCCGCTTCCACCCCTCCCAGACAAGCCCTGGACTCGATGTATGACGAGTTGTTCGCTGCAGTTGCCGGATGTCTTGTATAATAGTCTGACGAACTGCGTCATCCTGAAGTGTTGTGGGGTTAAGGCGCCAATACGCAGGTAGTGGGCGACGACTTGGCGTACCCAAGGTCACCCGGAGAGCGAGATGATCCCCGCTATGTGGTGCCTGAAAATACCTCGCTTCTTCAAACCTTGAGTCAACCCAGTTATCACTGATAAAGACGTAGTCAAGTCGGTTAATCCGAGGCGTAGGGCCGGAGAACAGACGCCGGCACGGAAACCGAAGGCGCCACGCGTCCGTGACGTGTAGCGTTGACAGCCAACTAAGGAGATATCCCCGAGATGTATCGGACGCGCTGGTCACCCCACGGGAGTCCAGAATAGGATCGATCGCCACATTAAGGTCACCGAGAACCAAATGATGAGAATTTTGATCAAATTCTGTAGGTAGAGATCGGTAAAAGTGGGAACGCTCCGACGCATTCACGGGAACGTAAATATTGTGGATGTAGACAGTTGTAGCCTCGGTTACCATTCGGACTAGAAGGTA
>NW_020188126.1:1646275-1646984 GCF_900000015.1 Plasmopara halstedii
AATGTATAATTGTGCGCCATCGGCTACGGTAGACACACCCTGGATCAGGGTCGATGTTCGGCGTCTTGCATCCAGCATCCAGCATACGGCGTCGCCGTCGCCTCAGTACAGAAGTTCTATGTCTTGGTGAGACTAGGGTGAACACGCACTCCGCGTCGTCCGGAGTCACCCTCACTTTCCGCTCCTTTGGAGCTCTGATGTTATCTACAACATCCGACGAAGAACTGCTAACCCCGCAGTCTTCGTCCAGTGGGTAACGTGCCACTCCAAGCGCATTTGAAGGGCCGTGCCCAAGATGCCTCGGACACTGTCCGACCACGCCACCAATAGCATGCGGCGACTGCTTCACAACGAAAGCAGTGCTCAGTGGCTTACGTGCCACTTCACCTGCATCACGGGGGCCTCGCCCTCGGTGCCTCGGCCCTTGGCCGACCATGTCACGCATAGCATGCATCGAATGCTTCCATACTCGATCAGCGCTCAGTGGGTTACGTGCCACCCCACGATCACCCCGCGAGACACGCTCGGGACTCCTGTCCGATAAACCGTTGGTGTCTACGAACTCGGACATTCCAATGTCCAGCACGTTCACCGTCTCGGTCCAGTGCTCTTGCCAATAGCGCTTTGGTCTCCTAGCGAAGGTGAGTTCAGGACTCGCCAAAGCTCCACCAGGAGACGTGCGCGTAGCGCCCAAGGTCTTTGACCTCCA
>NW_020188126.1:1646994-1647701 GCF_900000015.1 Plasmopara halstedii
AGAGTGAAAGAGTGAAGATACAAGAAAGAGATGTCCAAGGCAACTCTCTCATTGATGGAGAGTCCTTACGTGTGAGTTTCAAGAGTTTATAAGAAAAATGTGCGCATTAGTATTGGTTTACACTTTCGATTTCGACATGGATTTTGGCTCAGTGGTTTAGAGTGGTGGCTCCAATCTGATGAGTGAGGGTCTGATTCCCACTACGGATGAAGTTAGAGAGCAGGATCTTTGGTGTTTTGGGTTCACCAAGATCCCCACCAGGAGTCACGTGTCCTGACCGTCTTTTGGTCGTTTATTCATTCATCAAGAGATTTTATTTTAAGTTGATGTAACCATAAATGTTTGTACTATTAGATTGTATATAAAAGTTGATATAGTATAGTATATATCGATAGCTAGGAAAAAAATGAGAAGTCATAACGTCTATAACTAATAATATAGACAACTTTCAACTGAGCTATCGAGGTAGACCCGGTGGCGTGTGTCGAATGGTCAAGGCTTCTAGACCTTACGTTGTGTGGCGCGGGTTAGAGCCCCTCAGCGGACAAAATCGTAATCGTACCAGACATGCAAGAAATGTCGGCTGCAACAAAATACTACCGATAACAGCCAATTAGGACTTCGGGATGGCGACTCGTACAAGAAAAATCAAGAATTAAAATCAGGAAAAATACCCCAGCGGAATAAAGCAATGTAATATCTTAGTC
>NW_020188126.1:1647711-1649454 GCF_900000015.1 Plasmopara halstedii
AGATGCGATATTTCAAATCCTCATCATGAGGAACCACAATTCGTAGTGTATTCGTGGAGTCAGTGCAATAATATAGCAAGTCATTATTCAACGAATATCGTTGCAATCGTGCACGCGGTCTAGGTGACAATTTTTTGTCCGAGTCTATTCTGCGCCAAAGGTGCACTTGTCTACATTGGCGTACAGTTTATTTGTGCGCATGCACTCGAGTACCGCTCTTGAATGAACGATGTGATTATTCTCATCTGTCCTCCCGTGCTCCGCACGAATGTGAATGAAAATGTCGTCAAAGTATGTCTGTGCATACGCCCTGTGGGGCCTACTGCATCACAAGACGATTAAACTTTGCTGGTGCATTTGACAGCCCTTGGGACATCACCAGCCACTACCAGAGCATGCCGCTCAAAGTTCTTACCGCTGTCAGCGGAGTCTCACTCGCTCTCATGAGCAATTGGTAATACCCATCGACCAAGTCGAGTGCACTGTACTTCGTACACCACACCATATTGTTCTGAAGAACATCCTTCCAAGGAATCGGCGTCGGAGCCAGAATGGTGGCAGCGTTGAGCTTATTGTAAGCATGAACGATACGTCACTTGACGTTCGACTTCCGAACAAAAAAAGTGGGTGTCGAATGGGGAGACTTGCTCCCACGTACCATCTCTGCATCGTGTTTCGCACGGAAATGCTTCGATGACACCGCACTGCTCCTTGGACAGGGGCCATTAACGTGTTACGCAGTATTTGGTTCCCGGAACTAGGTTGATCTCATGACGCACATGTCGGTCCGGAGGTAGGTCAGATGGCGGGTCTTTGGAGACGACGTCTTGAAATACGTTTAGCAAAAGATAGTATGGATCCAAGAGATTCCGTAGGATCAACGATCCACTTCGTGCGTTCAGAAATCTCTTGGTGTCCTCCACGCCAGCTTCATTCGGAAGCGATGACGATTTTATTTCTTCGTCCGGTCGAACAATGACCACTTCAGCCAAATCGCCAGCCTTCAAAGCTCTGCCAAACTTTTCAAGGGACATCTCGTCCAGCTCAAGAAGATCATCAACTGCAGACATAGCCTCGAGGCGGACGTTGCCATCTTCCTCCCCCGTCAAACCGTTGACGAGGGTGTATAACTGTACGCCATCGTCTACGGTAGACACGGTCGATGCCCAGCTTCTTGCAGCCAGCATACGGCGTCGCCGTCGCCGTCGCCTTTGTACATAGGTCCTATGTCTCGGTGAGACCAGGGTAAACACGCACTATGCGGCGTCCGGTGCCATCCTCACCGTCCGCTCCTTTGAAGCTCCGATATTATCTACAACATTTGACGAAGAGCTGCTTACCCAGCAGTCCTCGTCCAGTGGATAGCGTGCCACTCCACGCGCATCTGAAAGGCCGGGTCCAAGCTGCCTCAGACTCACAACATTCGACGAAGAGCTGTTAACCCCGCAGTCTTCGTCCAGTGGATAGCGTGCCACGCCACGCCCATCAGAAGGGCCGTGTCCAAGCTGCTTAAGACTCTGTCCGACCTCGCCATCAATGGCATACAGCAACTGCTTTGCAACGAGAGCAGTGCTCGGTGGTTTACGTGTCACTTCACGTGCATCACGGCCTCGCCCTCGATGCCTCGGCCCTCGGCCGACCATGTCACGCATGACATGTAGCGACTGCTTCGATACTTGAGTAACGCTCAGTGGTTTACGTGCCACTTCACGTGCATCACGGGAGCCTCGCCCTCGATGCCTC
>NW_020188126.1:1649464-1650954 GCF_900000015.1 Plasmopara halstedii
AGAGGTCGCGAATTTGCTTAGTCACAAGTTTGTGAGCTGCTCGCGCATGTCCTCATTTCCTCAGACAAATGAAAACGCTGGAGTACTCATTTGATTTGCTGATTACTACGCGGATTCGATGATGCAATACGCGATCCAATTTCATCGATTTTGTTGGGACGCTAGTGTTCTTATTGTGCGAGACGAGCTTGTCACACAATCACAACAAATTGACATTTGCTTTCTCTAGATAAAGCATTCATGAAAGTTGGGTAGGATGTACTGCGTTTACAACGCCCACATAAATCTTCAATTCCAGTGATTTCTGTGTGTACGCGAAGTGGTGAAAACGAAGACAGTTGTCGCAAGGCGGACGCCATGATTTTCGCGGGTGACGGACATCAGAACATGATTGTGATTGTCGTTTTCACGCGGATGTGAAAACCAGCCACGTACCCCGTCGGACACTTGTTTACCGAAAGCTGTGATTGAAAAGAAAAGATATTAACGGTCGATTCCTTATTGACCACAACTTTTTATTGACAGCACTGACATCTCAATGTTGGACAATCGAAGGCAACGACATGAATTACAGCATTACTGTGTAAATATACAGTTGGTGTGACGTGGCATTAACTTCGATACGCAAAACGCTCGTTGTTAATGATTCCGTGACATGCGGGGTGACATTCGAATCACCAAAAATAATACAGAATTGAGTCAGCACACAGGTTTCTGGAGATAACAAAGCGGAAGAAAACGATCTATGAGTTGGGAAATCAGCGGATGGTATCCATCTCATTTAGCAGATGCTCAAACTCCGTAACCTGACATTGATCTCTGTCACATATTTGCAGCATGATGTGAATGAAGTGATACGTGGCATTTGTTGTCGAAAACTCCATCTCGGGCGGGAAAATACCATACGATCGATATGCAACGTGAGAGAGGTGGAACTGGTCGAAGACATCACCTTCAATCGTTCTGACGGTGTCTATAAGGAAGAATGATGGCATTTGCGGGTGAAACATGAGGTTAATCCATGACCGCGTTTGTCGACGATGACCGTTAGTCTTCAACACGTCAGGTATCTGCAGGCGCTATTGTGCACGAACAGTAAGTCCTAACGTTGGAAGACGTCACCTTATTGAGTCGGTGCACTAGCTGAAGGATGGTAAGCTTCTCCTCTGACGTCTGACGGAGGCTCTTAGCAGTTCACCGTCGCTATCCTGACTGAGGATTTGGGTCCCACTTTAAGCACCAAATATGGCGCCGCCACATTTGAATAATTGCGCCAACTAAAGTCGAGATGATTTACGTGCTGGTCGTAAAGAGGTTGCCGCTTGTTGCGGTGCGCTCTGACATGAACCGTCGGTCCGGTGCTTAACAGTATAAGTGCTGTTGAGGTTTGATTGATGCTCACTGGGGCTGATGTTATCACAAACCATTTCATAAGGGGGGAAGTTAAGGCTATGTTTAACTTAACAGCTGTCAAATAAGACAGCTGGACT